>NW_016995211.1:0-543 GCF_001483705.2 Eufriesea mexicana | reverse complement strand
ATCGCCTTCAATTCAATGGCAAGTGCAGACACCTACTAGCCAGAAAATAGGTCTATTCAAAATATGTAACCTGTTATAGCTTGGTGAATAGATCGCCTAAAGCCTTGAATCCAATGGCAAGTGCAGCCATCTTCTTATAGGTCTAGTCGAAATCTATAATTCGTTATAACTTGGTGAATAGATCGCCTTACGCCTTCAGCCAATGGCAAGTACAGCCATCTACTTGCCAGAGAATAGGTCTATTCGAAATATATAGCCTGTTATAGCTTGGTGAATAGATCGCCTAACGTCATCAGTCCAATGGAAAGTAGAGTCATCTACTTGCCAGAGAATAGGTCTTGTCGAAATCTATAATTCGTTATAGCTTGGTGAATAGATCGCCTTACGCCTTCAACCAATGGCAAGTACAGCCATCTTCTTGCTAGCGAATAGCTCTATTCAAAATATATAACCTGTTATAGCTTGGTGAATAGATCGCCCAACGTCATCAGTCCAATGGCAAGTACAGCCATCTACTTTCCAGAGAATAGATCTATTCGAAAT
>NW_016995210.1:0-578 GCF_001483705.2 Eufriesea mexicana | reverse complement strand
AGATCGCCGAACGCGTTGAATCCAATGGCAAGTACATCCACCTGCTTGGCAGAGAATAGGTCTTTCCAAAATCTATAACCTGTTATAGCTTGGTGAATAGATCGCCTATCACCTCCTTTCCAATGGCAAGTACAGCCATCTTCTTGCCAGAGAAGAGGTTTACTGTAAATCTGTAGTCTGTTATAGGTTGGTGAGTAGATCCCCTAACGCCTTGAATCCACTGGCAAGTACAGCCACCTACTTGCCAGAGCATAGGTCTATCAAAAATCTATAACCTGTTATAGCTTGGTGAATAGGTCGTCTAACGCCTTCAATCCGATGACAAGTACAGCCATCTACTTGCCAGAGAAAAGCTATGATAAAATCTATAACCTGTTATAGCTTGGTGAATAGGTCGTCTAACGCCTTCAATCCGATGACAAGTACAGCCATCTACTTGCCAGAGAAAAGCTATGATAAAATCTATAACCTGATATAGCTTGGTGAATATATCGCCGAACGCCTTCAGCCCAATTGCAAGTACTGCTATCTTGTTGCCAGAAAATAGGTCTATTCAAAATCTATAACATGTTAGAGCT
>NW_016995209.1:0-668 GCF_001483705.2 Eufriesea mexicana | reverse complement strand
ACACCTAACCCAAACGAACGGAACATAACCAACCATAGCGTGACTCAGCCAAACGTGCAGCGAACGGTGTTGCTGCCATCTGCAGAGCCAAGCAGGACATACTAGAGTGCAGTAGAGCCCAGAAATCCACCGAATAGCAGTGCACATCACAAAAGTTAAAGCTATCATGACCGAACTCTGCCTGACCCGACCTTGCCGAAGGTAACGGTCTTAGCGTGCAGCGGCCAATGTTCCTGGCATTCCCAGAGCCAAGCTGAAAGCATTAGAGCCCCGTGGGGCACAGAGATCCACCTAGTATCGGACTATATCACTATAGTCAGAGCTATCCTCTCCTGACCTCTCCAATCCTAACATAACCAAACGTACCCGAACCCAGCATAACGTGACGCGGTCACTACTACAGGCCTCCCCATAGCCGAACAGAACAAGTTAGTGGAGAGTACATCGCAGAAGTCCATAGAATCGCAGTGTACATCTGAAAAGTCATAGCTACCCGAACCTAACCCAAACAAACGTTGCATTTCCAAGCGTAGCCGAACTCAGCCAAACGATCCGAGACCGCTATTGCTGCACTCCCCAGTGCCGAACAGGGCATACTAGAGCGCAGTATAGCGCAGAAATTCATCGAATTGCAGTACACAGTGCAATAGAGAAAGGTACACTGACCA
>NW_016995208.1:0-620 GCF_001483705.2 Eufriesea mexicana | reverse complement strand
TATTATGCTTGGCCCCGGAATGCCAGCGATAGTGGTCGCGGGTCGTTGGCATATGTTACGTTATGTTTGGTTACGCGACGATTGGCATTTTGCGGCAGGGTAGCTCTAACTTTTGTGCTATACACTGCTATTCGATGGATATATGCGTTCTACTGCACCCTAATATCTCCTGCTTGGCTCTGGGGATGCCAGGAGCTCTGATCTCGCCGAGTGAGGTAGAATTAATTTCCACTTGTCTTGTACGTGTTACGTTTGGTTAGGTTAGGATAGGGTACCTTTGACTTTTGTGCTCTGCACTGCTATTCGTTGGATTGCTGCGCTCTACGTAGCTCTACTGTAACCTTCTCGACTCTGGGTATGCCATAATTAGTGGTCTCGGCATGTTGGGTTGAGCTATGTAACGTTCGACTTCATTACGGTTGGCTCGGACACGACAGGGTAGCTTCTACTTTTTGTGCTGTACACTGCTTTTGGTGGATATCTCCGCTCTACTGTTCTCTATTATATTCTTTTGGGCTCTGCTTGCAATAGTGTCCACGGCCCGGAAGTTTGAGTTTGGAAGCGTTAGGTTTGGCTGCGCTTGGTTAGGTTAGGATATGGTAGGTTTGACCTTCATGCTC
>NW_016995207.1:0-632 GCF_001483705.2 Eufriesea mexicana | reverse complement strand
TATTGACAGCTTCGACTAATATCGTGGTGAGCTACCTTTTTTGCATAAATAAGGAGGGTAGATCCTATTGGCGTGCTGTAGGCATTGCAATGCTATCGACTCTACCTGGAAAATTCAATTCTATTGACATTTTCGACTAATATCGTGATGAGCTATCTTTCTTGCATAAATAAGGAGGAGAGATTCTGTTGGCGTGCTATAGCCATTGCAATGGTCTGGAATCTGTCTGGAAAATTCCATTTTACTGACATTTACAACTAATATCGTGGTGAGCTACTTTTCTTGCATAAATAAGGAGAAAAGATTCTATTGACCTGCTGTAGCCATCGCAGTCCTATAGAATCTGGCTGGAAAATACAATTTTATTGAAATTTTCGACTAATATCGCGGTGAGCTAACTCTCTTGCATAAATAGGGAGGGACGATTCTATTGGCGTGCTGTATCCGTTGCAATGCTATAGAATCATGCTGCAAAGTTCAAATTTATTAACATTTTCGACTAATATCGTGGTGAGCTAACTTCCATGCATAGGTAACGAGGAACGGTCCTCTTGGCGTGCTATAGCCACTGCAATGCTCTGGAATCTGGCTGGAAAATTCCATTTTACTGACGTTTTAGACTAATATCGTAG
>NW_016995206.1:0-614 GCF_001483705.2 Eufriesea mexicana | reverse complement strand
ATTGACTGATACTGTCAATAGGCGAGTTGATACTTTTATCAGACGTGGCTATAGTCAGTTACATCCGGGTATCTATTATATCATTGCAGGCAGATGTAATTGGTTGGTACTGTCAATAGATGAGTCGATACGTTCATCAGCGATGGCTATTGTCAGTAACACCTGGGTATCTATTGTATAACTGCAGGCAGATGTAATTGGTTGGTACTGTCAATACATGAGTTGATATTTCATCCGAACTGGCTATAGTCAAATACATTTAGGTATCTACTGTATCAAAAATGGCGGATATAATTGATTGGTAATATCGAAGATTGGTAATGTCATTAGACGAATTAAAGACGAATTTTGTTGTTAGGGAGAAGTACTGCCTATGAGTGTAGATAACTATAGTCATGATTGATAAGGATAAAGGATGAATCAGTACTGTTCTTACTACAGGTGATTATAGTTAACTCTCACCGAATAGATGGTGTATGAATACAGCCAGCTATAATAAAAGAAGATACCATCAATGCAAGAATTAACACTCTTAATGCTACATAGAAAGATTGGTATAGTCAGTTATCATCACTGAGTAGATGCTATATTCCTGTAGGCAAATATAGAATATA
>NW_016995205.1:392-647 GCF_001483705.2 Eufriesea mexicana | reverse complement strand
TATAGCACTCAAAAAGCAACTTTCCTACTTACTTACGCAAGGATGTTAGCTCACCACGATATTTGTCTAAAATGTCAATAAAATTGTATTTTCCAGCCACAATCTATATCAATGCAGTGGCCATAGCACTCAAAAAGCATCATTCCTCTTTACTTACGCAAGGAAGTTAGCTCACCGCGGTATTATTCGAAAATATCGATAGAATTGTATTTTCTAGCAAGATTCTATAGCATTCCAATGGCTATTGCACGCCAA
>NW_016995205.1:0-251 GCF_001483705.2 Eufriesea mexicana | reverse complement strand
TTATGCAAGGAAGCTAGCTCACCACGATATTAGTGGATAATGTCAATAAAATTGAATTTCCCTTCCAGATTCTATAGCTTTGCAATGACTAGAGCACGCCAACAGAATGTTTCCGCCTTATTTAGGCAAGAAAGTTATCCCACCACGATATTAGTCGTAAGTGTCAATAAAATTGAATTTTCCAGCCTGATTCAACTGAATTGCAATGGCTATAGCACGCCAAAGGGATATTTCCTCCTTACCTATGCATG
>NW_016995204.1:0-429 GCF_001483705.2 Eufriesea mexicana | reverse complement strand
CAAAGATAACCTACCCCAGCATTACCATTCGTAACATAGCCAAACGTAACCTAACTCAACGAAGTGACCCGCGACCACAATTTCTGGTCTCCACGAAACCTAGCAGAACATACTAGAGAATAGTACAAGGCAGAAATCCACCGATACAGCACGAAAGTCAAAGCCATCCTAACCATACTTAAACAAACTAAGCTTTTCCAAACGTAACATAACTCAACCAAACTTTCCACGACCGCTATTACTGACCTCCCCAGGGACAAGCAGACGCTAGTAGAGAAATGCATTGTACAGGTTTCAGGTTTGGACCGAATAGCAGTGGACAGCGCAAAGGGCAATGCTACCCTGGCCTCACATAACCAAACGCAGCACAGCCAAACGTAAATTGAACCAACCTAACGTGCCCAGACCACTGTTGTCGACAACCACAGA
>NW_016995203.1:0-392 GCF_001483705.2 Eufriesea mexicana | reverse complement strand
GATCTTGATAAAGTTGACTTATATTTTGCAATTGAACCAAACAATAAAAATGATTTAAAAAGAAATGGTGCTTATCAGGATAGATATTTTCATAATTAAATTTGAATATTTATATAAGAAGTATTTTCGTTGTATTTATTAAGTATATTATATCGATTGAGATCTTGTTTATCAGCCATCAAAATTAAATCATAATTTCCATCACAACGTATGCTACTAATTTCAATCTGATTTAAGTTATTAAACGGGTCTTAAATTTGTAATTTAGTTTCAATATTGTTATCAATTTGTGACATTTCTTTACATAATTCTAATCTAGAAAATAATTCAAATATGTTTGAACCATATAATTCCAGAGTATTTTCAATTTTATTTTGATCCATAACTATTCT
>NW_016995202.1:0-388 GCF_001483705.2 Eufriesea mexicana | reverse complement strand
ATCTTTAATGGGTACCTAACTATAACGTGCACAGATTATAGTAATTTCAGCGATAAAATGAATGTGAGTGAATATATCGATTACAGTTCTTTCTTAATATGAGTTCATACCAATTTTATTCTTGAAGCAGGTGTATGTGTTCGGTGATTGCAAAAAGGAAAATTCTGGGACTGGGTTGGTACTATGCGTGGCTGAAAAGAAGTCATCTCGTTCGGTTGCAGGACAAGAGAGGTATTCCACTAATAATACCCACTCTTCTATGACACTCCCAAAACTACTACCTCCAAATTCGGTAACGCGATATGTTAACATAGGCGTAAGATATCCGTAAAATTCTCACACTCGAATAATAGAAGACGCAATCGAAGACCTAGGATAGGAAATACAA
>NW_016995201.1:0-704 GCF_001483705.2 Eufriesea mexicana | reverse complement strand
CTCCCCATGGTCGAACGAAGTATAGTACATCAATGTGGAGTGCAAAAATCCGCCGAATAGCAGTGTATAGCACAAAAGTCAAAGTCACCATAACCTCACCAAACCTAACTTAACCAAACCTAAAGTTGAATAACTAAACCCAGCGAACCGCGACCTCTATCGCTGACTTCGTCAGGGATAAGCAGAATATGATAGAGCGCAGTAGAGCACAGAAGTCCATTGAATATCTGTGTTCAGCACATAAGTGAAAGCTATCCTAACATAACCCAACCATACCTAACCAAAACAAACGCATCCCATCTCGACCTAATGAGGCGGAACCTCTATTGCTGGCCTCCGCGTCCCCAAGCAGTGCATGTTATAGGTGAATAGAGCTCCGAGGTTCATAGGATGGTAGTGCATAGCACGAAAGTCAAAGACATCCCAACCTAACCCAAACAAACCTAACCTAACCAAACGTGGCGTAACCGAACCAAACATGCCACGACCGCTATTGCTGCCCCTCTCGCCCTGAGACAAGCATATGTTTGCGGAGGAATGTAGTGCGCAGGTATCGGCCGAACAGTAGTTTATAGCAAAAGAGTCAAAGCTATACTAGCGCAGTTTTACCAAACATAGCGCGACCAAGATTAATATAGCACAAACTTACGCGCCGGCACCACCATTCCTGGCCTCTCCAGAGCAAAGCATAACGTACTTATGCA
>NW_016995200.1:0-292 GCF_001483705.2 Eufriesea mexicana | reverse complement strand
GAGTAGAACGCAAAAATCCATAGAAACGCAGTGTATATAAGAAAAGTCAAAGCCACCCGGCCCTTACCCGAACCAACAGAACACAACCGAACATAGCCTGGCTCAACCTAACGTGCCGAGACCGCTATTGCTGCCATGCCCAGAGCCAAGTAGGACGTGGTAGAATACAGTGGTACCCAGAAACTCATCATACAGCAGTGTACATCACGAAAGTTAAAGCTATTCTACTCCAAATTTAACCTAAACCAACAAAACGGAAAGCTAAATAACTCAAACTAACTTGCCGAGACCA
>NW_016995199.1:0-261 GCF_001483705.2 Eufriesea mexicana | reverse complement strand
ATAGCGCGAAAGTCAAGGATAACCTGTCCGAGCTTGGCATATCCAAACCTAACCAAACGTAACATAACTCAACCTAACGTGTCGTGACCGCTATTGCTGGCCTCCGCAGAGCAAACAAGGACACACTAGAGCAAACAGAGCGCAGAAACCAACCGAATAGCAGCGTACAGCGCAAAAGTAAAGCTGCCCTGTCCAAAAATTGCCTAATCCAACCTAACCAAACGTAACCTGACTCATCATAACGAGACGACGATACTATTT
>NW_016995198.1:0-557 GCF_001483705.2 Eufriesea mexicana | reverse complement strand
CACAAAGTTAGAGCTATCCTAACCAAACACAGCCTAACCCAGTTTAAACGATCGTAACTTGACCCAACATAACTTGCCGAGGCCACTACTGGTGGCCTACCCAGAGCCAAGCTGATCGTATTAGCGCACTGTATTGCGCAGAAATCCACCTGTTATCTGATTGCGGCATTAAAGTCAAAGCTGTCCTCTTCAAACCTAACCAATCGTGATATAACCGAACTCAACAAAGCTCAACCTAACGAGCCGCGACCACCAATGCTGGCCTCCCCAGAGGCAAGCGGACACACTAGTGAAGAGTAGAACGCAGAAATCGATACAATCGCTGCGTATACCAGAAAAGTCGAAGCTGCCCAATACCTAACCCTAGCCAACAGAACATAACCGAACATAGCCTAACACAACCTAAGTTGCCGAGAATGCTATTGCTGCAATACCCGGAGCCAATCAGGACATTACAGAGCACAGTAGGGTGTAGGAATGCACCGAATAGTAGAGTAGAGCACAAAAGTTGAAGCTATCCTAACAAAACGTAGTCTTACCCAACCAAACCGAACGTA
>NW_016995197.1:271-581 GCF_001483705.2 Eufriesea mexicana | reverse complement strand
TTGTAATGCTATAGAATCTGTCTGGAAAATTGAATTTTATTGACATTTTCGACTAATCTCGTGTTGAGCAAACCAGCTTGTGTAAATAAGGAGGAAAGATACTGTAGGCATGGTATATCCATTGCAATTCTATATAATCTGCGTGCAAAATCCGATTTTATTGACATTTTCGAATAATATCGTGGTGACCAAGCTTTGTTGGATATATAAGGAGGAAAGATTCTACTGTCGTGCTATAGCCATTGCAATGCTATAGAATCTGGCTGGAAAATTCAATTGTATTGACCTTTTCGAATAATATCGTGGCGAC
>NW_016995197.1:0-201 GCF_001483705.2 Eufriesea mexicana | reverse complement strand
CTGTCTGGAAAATTGAATTTTATTGACATTTTCGACTAATATCGTGGTGGGCTAACTTTCTTGTACAAATAAGGCGGAGAGACTCTAGTGGCGTGCTACAGCCATTGCAATGCTATAGGATCTGGCTTGAGAATACATTTTTATTGACAACTTCGACTAATATCTTTGTGAAATAACATTCTTGTATGAATAATAATGAAA
>NW_016995196.1:0-596 GCF_001483705.2 Eufriesea mexicana | reverse complement strand
GCCTTTACGGCTCAGTTATAATAGTTCATAGCTTAATCACAGAAATTGAGTAATTTGTGTATTTTTCTCTATGTGATGAGCAAAAAATTGCAAAAAAACGCGGGAAGCATTGTTATGCTCATTGAAGTGTGCCTGCACCATGCAAAAGTATATACGTCTTTGTATTAACATAACCTTCGGTTGTAATTAAATAGCTTGAGATATAACCCATTGTTTTTCTACCTTTTATTAGTGATAGCAGAGCCTGGTTGTAAAAATATTTCTATTGCAATAACATATTCTCTTGAAATAAACAGCCACGTGCAAGAGGACAAAAGAATTGGACTATTTTTTTTTGTGTAGAACCATTAGATGGGAAGAATTATTTTTTATTAAATCTAAGCTCTTACATAAAGAAATGTATTTGACCAGTAATAATGTGGTATATTTCAGAATGATGTAGATGAAGTATACAAAGAAAGAGAGGTTCGAATGAATGCAGTGTGAAGAGGAAATGTATATCATGTCAAATCAAAAAACGAGGGAAGCAGCACGTGTATCAAGAGATAAAGATGTTTGGCATCGACATGCAAATATGAGGATCATTGTAGAGATGG
>NW_016995195.1:0-661 GCF_001483705.2 Eufriesea mexicana | reverse complement strand
CGATTGAATGTAGAAATGTAGGGATTGATACAATCATTGCTGTAGATACAATTTTCTGTATCCACAGCGATAATGGATCCCTCCATTGAACAAACTTGAATTGTAAAATAACTTTCATCGTCATAGCATTGCTTGAAACAATGACTGTGGTACTGCGTTCATGGCTATAATCAATACTCTATTACCAAGTGCTAATGTCACCAGTTATAACTGTTTTATGCTTAGAGAAATCTGCAATTGCTATAGAATTTAGAACATCAGTGAACAAATTATACGAACGGCTGAAGTATTTTGATGATGGCTATACTCGCTACTGCTTTGGAAATTGTTAACATCTCGAGCGACAATCGGTATATCGCTTGTCAACCAGAAATTGCTGTAGGAATAAAATCATCAATGATCAGCAGAACGGCTACATTACTCTGTTGGTAGACGTACTCGGTAGCCTACTGAGAATTGCAAATATCTCTAGACGTAGCCGTGTCAAACAATTGCTGCCCTAGACGTGCTTTGAAATTTTAATTGTCACTGAGTTGTTTAATCCAACGGCTTCAGTGCTCTCTTGGTCGATGCACCAAGTACCGCAATGGGAACTGTAAATACCTCCAGCCGTAACAGATGTATACATAGATCAGTCTAGAACAAATCTGAAATAAAGGAC
>NW_016995194.1:0-568 GCF_001483705.2 Eufriesea mexicana | reverse complement strand
GAGTGCAGAGATCCACCGAACATTAGTGTATAGCACAAACCTCATAGATATCCTTCCCTAACTAAGCGAAACGTAACATTACCAAACGTATCCTAACTCACACTAACTCAAGTTAGTTACTTACTAGTAACTTAACACAACAGACACAATTTCCGGCCTCCGCAGAGCAGAGAAGAGAATATAAGATTGCAGTAGAGCGCAGAAATCCTCGGAATTGCAGTGCATAGCACAAAAGTCAATGCTACCGTTCCATAACATAACCAAATACGACATAACCAGCCGTAACCTAAGTGAAAATAACGTGCCTAGACCACTGTTACTGATATCCCCAGTGCAAAGCAGAAATTATTAGAGCATGGTAGTTCGCAGGAATACACCGAATGGCAGTGTACAGCTCAACAGTTAAAGCCCTCGCTTCATAGCCTAACAAATGGTAACATTACCAATCGTAACATAACTCAAAATAACCTGCCTCCACCACCATTTATGGGCGCCCCAGACACGGGTATAGCATAGTGGAGCACAGTAGAGCTCAAAATTCCACTTAATAACAGTTTACAGCACGAAA
>NW_016995193.1:0-906 GCF_001483705.2 Eufriesea mexicana | reverse complement strand
CAATGTAGGGCAGCTAATCATTAGATTGATTAGCCCAATGGTAATAGAATAGTTTGGATATCTACCCTTAGCAATGTATTGCAAAATGTTTATATCTTAAGCGATAATTGATACGTCTCTTGTCTATCTGGAACTGCAATTGATTATACATAATCAGTGAATAGATTATTCCAATGGCCACATATCTGCCTTGATGGCTATGCTCAGTACACAGTTGTAGACTGAAGATGTCTGTGGCGACAATTGATCTACCCACTTACAATTCTAGAATCACTGTAGAAATTGGATGATCTGTGAATAGAAATATCCAAAGAATACAGAACGATATAGACGACTATACTACGTACTGCGCTACCAATTATGTATGTATATGGAGCAATAATTGATGTAAGGATTGATCATTAGGGGATTACTATGCAGCTTAGTCATCAGCGAATAGACTCTTCCACTGATTATATTACTGTGTAGATTTTTGCACTCCGTTCGGTGTTGCCATTTATCAATGTCTCCAACGACAATTTGTAAATCCATTATTAATTCTCAATCTGCTTTACGTATAAGACGAACAGAATATGTATTGCACCAGTAGCTGTAGTACTGCGTTCTGAGTCAATTATTGTCAATTGTTAGTATTCCTGACAGTAATTGATGCATCCAATGATCACCACTGAACAGTTATAGAATATGAGTGGTCCGTCTACAGATTAAACCAATTTTTATAGAATTGCCTATATGCCTATACTCATTACATTATATTTAGATTTATATGTCTCTTGTAATAACTTATCAATCCATTTCTCATTTTGGAAATTCTATAGAACATACATGATCAGTGAATAGGACAACGCACAGGATACTTTACTGCGTAAATGTACATGGGGCTTTGTAGATGGCTAAACTGGTTAC
>NW_016995192.1:0-584 GCF_001483705.2 Eufriesea mexicana | reverse complement strand
TTGGGATTTCATTGACTGTTGTGCTATGCACTGTTGTCCGGTGGATCTCTGTGATCTACCGTGATCTACCGTGCTCTACTATATTCTCCTTGGCTCCGGAGATGCCAGAGGCAGTGGTCGCGGAATGTTGTGCTGAGTTATTCTACGTTTCGGTAGGTTACGTCAGGTCAGGTATGGTTAGGATATCTTCCACTTTTATGCTATTTGCTATACACTGCTGGTCTGCGGATTCCTGCGCTCTACGTTACTCTACTATACTCTGCTCGACTCAATGGAGGCGAGCAATAGTGTTAGCGGCACGTTCTGTTACGTTACACTGCGTTTGGTTAGGTTATGTTAGGACAGATTAGGTCAGGATATTTTCGGCTTTTTCGCTATTCACTGCAATGCTGTGGATTTCTGCGCAATACTGTGCTCCGGTATATTCTGCTTGGCTCCGGGGACGCCAGCAATAGTGATCTCGGCAAGTTAGGTTAAGCTATTCTACATTCAGCTGTTACGTTTTTTGAGGTTAGGATAGTATAGATTGGACTTTCGTGCTGTACACTGCGGTCCGCGGACTTCTTTGCTCCACTGTGCTCTAA
>NW_016995191.1:0-1320 GCF_001483705.2 Eufriesea mexicana | reverse complement strand
ATGACTCTTGCGCTATACACTGCTACTTGGCCGATATATGCACTCTACTGCTCCCTAATGGGTGGAGCCTCTCTTTCGGAGAGCCAGCAATGCAATAACGTTCTCGTCACGTTAGTTTGTGTTGCGATACGCTTGGTTCGGATAGGCTAGTTTGGGTCAGGTTAGGATGGCTTTGACTTTTCATCTATATACCGCCATCCTATCGTCTTCTGCGCACACCCATCTTCCAATACGTTCTGCTTGGATCTGTGGAGGCCAGCAATAGAGGTCTCGGCTCGTTAGGTTTAGCTGCTCTATGTTTCGTTAGGTGCAGTTATGTCAAGTTAGGTTAGGATATATTCGACTTTTGTGCTATATACTGCTATATAGTGGCTTTCTGCGCTCTGCTGTGCTCCAGTTTATTCAGCTTTGCTCTAGGGAAGCATGAGATAGTGGTCTCGGCGCGTTTAGTTGAGTTAAGCTATATAAGGATATCGTTGGCTTTTGTTATAAACACTGCTATTTGGTGGATTTCTGCGTTCCACTGTGCTCAGCTAAGTAATGCTTGGGCCTGGGTTGTCTAGCAATAGCGGTCGCGGCAAGTCACGTTATGTTATTCTACGTTTCGTTAGGTTATGTTGGTTTGGGTTATGTTTGGATAGCTCTGACTGTTCTGCTATACACTGCGCTTCTATGGATACCTGCGCTCTACATTGCTCCACTATACTCTGCTCCACACTGGGGAGGCCGGAAATAATGGTCGTGGTACGATGGATTATGTTAGGTTCCGTTTGATTACGTGAGGATGGTATGTGTTTGGCTAAGATATCTTTGACTATCGTGCTGCACACTTGTATTCGATGGATTTCTGCTCTCTGCAGTGCTCTGATATGATCTTCTTCGCTCAGTGGTGGCCAGCAATGCTGGTGCCAGCTCGATAGGTTTAGTTATACTACGTCTAGTTAGGTTAGTCTATGTTAGGTTTGGATAGGATGGCTTCGTCTTTCGCGCTCTCCACGGCTATTCGGTGGATTTCTGCGCTCTACTGTTCACTAATATGCCTGTTTGGTTCTAGGGTGGTCAGTATTGGTGGTCGCTGCATGTTAGGTTGTGTTAGCTTTCGGTTCGTCAGGTTAGGATAGGAAGGCTTGGTTAGGATTTCTTTGGCGTTTGCGCAGTACACTGCTATATGGTGGATTCCTGCCCTCTATATTACTCCACTATACTCTGCTCGACTCTCGGGAGGCGAGTAATAGTGGTCGTGGCAGGTTAGGTTGTGTTAGGTTACGTTTGGTTCGGCTAGGCTTGGTTAAGTTTGGTTGGGATAGTTTTGACCTTCGT
>NW_016995190.1:0-1301 GCF_001483705.2 Eufriesea mexicana | reverse complement strand
GACTAAACCAAACCAGGGGAACATAACGAAGCAAAGCCTGTCTCACCTTAACCTGCCGCGACCGCTATTGCTGCCCACCACATAGCCAGGCAGAACACATTAGTGGAAAGGAAAACGCAGAAATCCATAGAATCTCAGTGTATAGGAGTAAAGTCTAAGCTACCCAAACCTAACCCAAACCAACATAGCATAACCGAACGTAACCTAACTCAACCGAGCGTGCCGCGACCACTACTGCTGGCCACCCCAGAGTCAAGCAGAGCACATTAGTGGAGAGTAGTACGCAGAAATCCACAGAAACGCCGTGTACATTAGAAAAGTCAAAGATGCCCAAACCTAACCCAAACAAACACATCACAGCCATACATAGCACAACACAACATAACATGCCGAGACCCGTATTGCTGCCACCCCAGAGCAAAGCCGAAAGCATTAGAGCACTGAAGGGCGCAGAAGTGCACCTAATAGCAGCCTGTAGCACCAAGGTGGAAACTATCCTCTCCTAACCTAACCAACCGTAACATAACCAAACGTAGCATAACTCTGCCTAACGTTCCGCGAACACTATTACTAGCCTTCCAAGATTCCAGCGGACGCACTATTCGAGAGTAGAAGGCAGAAACCCATGTAATCGCAGTGCAAATCAGAAAAGTCGAATCAACCAAAGCCTATCCCAAACATACAGAATATAAACAAACATAGCATGACTCAACATAACGTGCCGCGACCAGTACTACTGGCCTCCTTAGAGCCAAGTTCGACGCACAGAGAGCAGTAGGTCGCGGAAGCCCAACGAATAGCAGTGTGCAGCAAAAAAGTTATAGCTATCCAAACAAAACATGGCCTTACCCAACCTAGTCGAACGTAACATGACACAATATAACGTGACGAGACCACTATTGCTGGCCTTCCCAGAGCCAGGCATAAAATAATAAAGCACTGTAGGGAGCAGAAATTTACATAACAGCAAACTGTAGCACTAAAGTGAAAGTCACCCTCTCCTAACATAACCAACCGTAACGTAATCAAACATAACCCAACTCAACCCAACATGCCAGGCCCGCTTTTGCTAGCCTCCCCAGAGTCAAGCGGAGCATGTTAGTCGAGGGTAGAACGCAGGAATCCATATAAAGGCAGTGTCTATCAGAGAAGCCTAAGCTACCCAGACCCAATGTAGATCAACAGAAGATGTCCAAACATAGCCTAACTCAAGCTTACGTCCTGACACCTATATTGCTGCCCATCCCAAAGCCAAGCAGGACATACTACAGTACAGTAGAGTCCAGTACCCCATCGGAGAG
>NW_016995189.1:0-406 GCF_001483705.2 Eufriesea mexicana | reverse complement strand
TCTAACCCAATATTGCATGACGTAACCAAACGTAGCCTAACCCAACCTAACGTATTCTAACTCAGTCCAACGTGGCAACACCACTTTGTCTGGCCACCCCGGAGTCGAGCAGAGAGCAGTAGTCCAATGTAGAGTGTAGAAATCCACCGAATATCGGTGTATAACACAAAAGGCAAAGCTAACCTGTCCTAGCATAACCAAACGTAACATAAGCAGACGTAACGTAATCCAACCTGACGTGTGACGAAAGCTATTGCGGGCCTCGCGAGAGCTAAGCAGGGAACAGCAGTGCAGCGTAGAACGCTGAAATCGCCCGAACAGTAGCGTGCAGCAAAGAGTGAGGTGTACCCTAACCTAACCAGATCTAACCTAACATAATCAAACGTGAACGATTCTAACCTAACGT
>NW_016995188.1:0-318 GCF_001483705.2 Eufriesea mexicana | reverse complement strand
CACAGTGGAGGGCAGAAATCCATTGAATAACAGGCCATGCCAAGAAAGCCAAAGCTATCCGAACGCAACCCATACAGACGTAACCAAGCCAAACGAAACCTAGCACAACCTAACGTGCCGTGACCGCTATTGCTGGCGTCCCGGCACACAAACGGAATATGATAGAGCACAGTAGTGCACAGACGTCCATAGAATATCAGTGTTGAGCACAGCAGTCGTCACTAGCCAAACCTAACCCAACCTAAGTTAACCTTGCCACACCTAATCTTACTTAACCTAACGTGCCAAAACCAGTACTGCTGGCCTCTAGAGACTCAT
>NW_016995187.1:0-475 GCF_001483705.2 Eufriesea mexicana | reverse complement strand
TACAGAGGAATTTTTCACGTATAAATATAAATCTGAACGTGATATTATAATCCACATTGCGTGTCAGACTGGTAAGTTTTCAAATTATACGCATTATTCAGTAAGATAGAAAAAACAATGCTTATAACTAGGATCTTATGTATGTTTTCTGAACGTGTATTTGCAAATGCCTAGGAGTTAATGCAGAAAGAAGAAAAGGGAATAGATAATCTTAAAACTGAACTGATTGCAAAGGAAGCAAGGGGAAAAGCAGATCTGTAGCCTTCAAACATGGAGAAGAGATATTTCAAGTACAATTCCATTAGACATCTTGCATATGTATGTTGGAAAAACAACAAAGGTAACAAAAAAATTAAATGTTACAGTTGTGGCAGATTAGAATAAAAATCAGAACAATTTCTAGGATTAAGAGGAAAGGACAAGGCTTAAGAAGTATACTCTCCACATGAGACATGTAAGGAGTCTAATTATTTGG
>NW_016995186.1:0-705 GCF_001483705.2 Eufriesea mexicana | reverse complement strand
GCGGTCTCGGCAGATTAGGTTGAGATATATAACGGTTGGTTATGTTACGTTTGGACCGGTTAGGAGAGGGCATCTTCGCCTTCTGTGCTATACACCGCTATGCGATGGACTTATACGCTCTACATTGCCCACGTATGTTCTGCTACTCTCTGGGGATGGCGGCAATGGTGGTCTTGGCACGTTAGTATGAGTTCTGTTACGCTCGTCCATGAAAGGTTATGTTGTGTTTGGTTTGTACCGCTTTGACTTTCTTGCTATACACTGCCTTTTGAAGGATTCCTGCGCATTACTGTGCTCTAATATGCCGTGCTCGGCGCTGCGGGTGCCAGCAATTGTGGTCTCAGCACATTAGGCTGAGCTATGCTTCGTTTGGCTAGGTCAGGTTACGTCATGTTAGGTTAGGATATCTTCGAATTTTGTGCTTTGCACTTCAGTGCGGCGTGTTTCTGCGCTCTTCTGTGCTCTAGTATATACTGCTTCGCTCTGGTGAGGTCTGAAGTATTTTTGCAGGAGCGTTGGTTTGAGTCAGGTTACGTTCGTTTACGCTACGTTTGGTTAGGTTAGGGTAGGATAGCTACCTGCTTTGTGCTGCACACTGCTATTCGTTGGATTCCTTCGCGCATCTGTGATCCAGTATTCCCAGCATTTCTCTTGGAATTCCATAGATAGTGGCCACGGCACGTTGGGCTCTGTTAGGTTACATTT
>NW_016995185.1:0-587 GCF_001483705.2 Eufriesea mexicana | reverse complement strand
GTGGTCTCGGCACGTGAGGATGGGCTAGGTTACGTTCGGTTACGGCACGTTTGTTCCGGTTAGAATACGATAGTTCTGACTTTTGCGCTGTGCACTACTGTACGCTAGATTTCTGCGTTCTACTCTACTCTAGTATGTTCTACTTCGACCTGGGGAGGCCAGCAATGTTGTACGCGGCGTGTTTGGCCTGTTACGTTGTGCTTGGTTAGGTTAGGATGAGTTTGGTTATGGTGGTTTTGACGTTTGCGCTATACACTCCTATTCGGTGGACTTCTACGCTCTACTGCAATCTAGTACATCCTGCGTGGAACTGGGGAGGCTGGTAATATTGGTCTCGACACGTTAGGATTAACTAATCTACGTTTGGTTAGGTTAGGCTGCGTCTTGTTGGGTTAGGATATCTTTGACCTTTCTGCTATGTATTGCAGCTTGGTGGCTTTCTGCGCTCTAATGCGCCCTAATACGTTCTACGTGGCTCTGCGGAGCTCAGTAACAGTGGTTTATGCACGTTAAGTTGGCTTAGCTTACGGTCGGTTATGATACGTTTGATTTGGTTAGGGCAGATTAGCTTTGACTTTTGTGCTTTA
>NW_016995184.1:0-1179 GCF_001483705.2 Eufriesea mexicana | reverse complement strand
ATTCAATTTTATTTACATTTTCGACTAATATCGTGGTGAGCTAACTCTCTTACATAAGTAAGAATGATAGATTCCGTTGGCGTGACATAGCCTTTACAATGCTTTAGAATCTCGATGCAAAATTCAATTTTATTGACATTTTTGACTAATATTGTAGTGTGCAATCCCAATTTCCAAAATAAGGAGGAAAGATTCTATTGACATGCAGTAGCCACTGCAATTCCAGAGAATCTGCCTAAAAAATTCGATTTTATTGACATTTTCGACTAATATCGTGGTGAGCAGACCCACTTGCATAAATAAGTATGAAATATACTATCGGCGCGCCATAGCCGTTGCAATGCTATAGAATCATGCTGGAAAATACATTCTTAGTGTTATTTTCGACTATTATCGTGGTGAACTAACTTTCTAGCTTAAATCCGGACGATAGGTACTATTGGCGTGATATAGATATTGAAATGCTATAGAATCTGGCTGGATAATTAAATACTATTGACGCTTTCGACTAATATCGTGGTGGGCTAACTTTCGTGCATATATAAGGAGGAAAGATAATAGTGGCGTGCTATAGCCATTGCAGTGCCATAGAATCTTGCTGGAAAATACATTTTTATTGACAATTTCGACTAATATCGTGGCGAAATAACTGTATTTCATAAATAATGATGAAATATTCTATTTGCGCGCTATGGCCATTACAATGCTATAGAATCCAGCTGGAAAATACATTTTTATTGACATTTTCGACTAATATCGAGGTGAAATAACTGCATTGCATTAATAAGGATGAAATATTTGAAATATTCTATTGGCGCCCTATGGCCATTACAATGCTATAGAATCTACCTGGAAAATTCATTTTTATTGATATTTTCGACTAGTATCGTGGTGGGCTAACTTTCGTGCATAAATAAGGAGGAAAGCTACTAGTGGCGTGCTAAAGCCATTGCAATGCTGTAGAATCTTGCCGGAAAATACATTTATATTGACATATTCGACTAATATCGTGGTGACATTACTGTATTGCGGTAATACGGATGAAATATCCTTTTGGCGCCCTATGGCCATTTCAATGCTATAGAATCAAGCTGGAAATTTACATTTTATTGAAAATTTCGACTAATATCGTGGTGACCTAACTTTCTTGTATATATAAGGAGGAAAGATTCTTCTGGC
>NW_016995183.1:2090-2354 GCF_001483705.2 Eufriesea mexicana | reverse complement strand
ATCTGGCTGGAAAATTCAATTTTATATACATTTTAGACTAATATCGTGGTGAGCTAATTTTCTGGCATAAATAAGGAGGAAATATACTATTGGCGTGCTATAGCCATTGAAATGCTATAAAATCTGGCTGGAAAAATCAATTTTATTTACATTTTCGTCTAATATCGTGGTGTGCTAATTGTCTTGCATAGATAAGGAGGAAAGATTCTATTGGCGTGCTGTAGCCATTGCAATGCTATTGAATCAGGCTGGAAAATTCAATTT
>NW_016995183.1:0-345 GCF_001483705.2 Eufriesea mexicana | reverse complement strand
TGGTGAGCTAATTTTCTGGCATAAATAAGGAGGAAATATACTATTGGCGTGCTATAGCCATTGAAATGCTATAAAATCTGGCTGGAAAAATCAATTTTATTTACATTTTCGTCTAATATCGTGGTGTGCTAATTGTCTTGCATAGATAAGGAGGAAAGATTCTATTGGCGTGCTGTAGCCATTGCAATGCTATTGAATCAGGCTGGAAAATTCAATTTCATTGTCATTTTCGACTAATGCCGTGGTGAGATAACTTTCTTGCATAAATAAGGAGGACAGACCCTATTGGCGTGCTATAGGCATTGCAATGCTATAGAAACAGGCTGGAAAATTCAATTTTATTGG
>NW_016995182.1:0-351 GCF_001483705.2 Eufriesea mexicana | reverse complement strand
CATTGTTACGTTTGCTTGGGTTAGGTTTGGATAGTTCCGACTTTTCCCATGTACGCTGCGATTTTATGGATTTCTGCGCCCTGCTCACCCCTAATATGCTCTGCTTGTCTCTTAGGTGACCGGCAATACTGGCAGCGGCGCGTTAGGATGAGTTATCCTACGTTTGGATAGGTTACATTGGTTTGGGTTAGGTTTGCATTGCTTTTATTTTCGTGGGGTGGCCAGTGATTGGCGTCCATCCAGGTTAGGTCAATTTAGGCTACCTATTGTTACGTCATATTTGGATAGGGTAAGCGGTGGTATTATCGACTTTTGTGATATATACTGCTGTTCAGTGAACATCTTCGCTAT
>NW_016995181.1:395-640 GCF_001483705.2 Eufriesea mexicana | reverse complement strand
GTGAGGTTAGGTTAGGATAGGTGAGCTAAGGTTAGGTTTGAATAGGTTAGGTTAGGATTGTTTTTGTTAGGTTATGTTAGGTTAGCTTAAGCTAGGCTAGCTAGGTTCGGTTAGGTCATGTTAGGTTTGGTTTCGTTATGTTAGGTTAAGAAAAGTTTGGGTAGGATGGGTTTGGTTATGTTAGGTTTGCTAAAGCTTGGGTAGGTTTTGCTAGGATAGGTTTTACAAAGTTAGGATAGGTTAGG
>NW_016995181.1:0-203 GCF_001483705.2 Eufriesea mexicana | reverse complement strand
GGTCACGACAGGTAAGGTCAGTTCAAGTCAAGCCAGGCTAGGATATTCCGTGTCGTGTCATGTGAGGTCAGGTCAGTTCAGGTGATGACAGGTCAGGCCCGCAGTTGTCAGGTAAGGAGGGGTCAGGCCAGGTCGGGTCGGGTGATGTCAGTTCAGGTCAGTTCAGGTCAGGTCGGGTCATGTCAGGTCAGGTCAGGTCAGGC
>NW_016995180.1:0-326 GCF_001483705.2 Eufriesea mexicana | reverse complement strand
ACCTAACCAAACGTAACATAACTCAACCTAACGAGACGCTACCACAACTCCTCGCGACGGCTGGGACAAGTAGATTGTGATAGCGCAAAATAGGCCGCGGAAGTCCAGAGAATTGCAGTGTGTAGCACTATTCCTGCCAAACCCAGCGTAACCTAACCCAACCGAACGTAATATAACACAACCTAACGTGCCGCGACCATCATTGTTGGCCTCACGGGGGTCACGTAGACTATATTAGTGGAGAGTAGGGCGCTGAAATCCATAGAATGTCAGTGTACCGAAGAAAAGTCGAAGATATCGAAATCTAACCAAAATAAGGTAACCTA
>NW_016995179.1:0-436 GCF_001483705.2 Eufriesea mexicana | reverse complement strand
TCAGCAATAACGTTCGTGGCACGTTTGGTTGAGAAATGGTACGTTTGGCTTGCCTAGGTTAGGATAGGTTTGGCTAGGATAGCTTTGACTTTTGCGCAAAACACTGCTGTTCGGCCGATATCCACGCTCCGCATTCCTCTACTAGCATCTGCTTGTCTGTGGGGAGGCCAGCGATAGTGGTCGTGGCACGTTAGGCTGAGTTACGATGCGTTTGGTAATTTTGCTATTGGTTAGGTTAGGACAGAGTGGCTTTGACTTTTGTGCTATGCACTGCTGTTCGCTGGATTTCTGTGCCCCGCGTTGGTCTGATATGCTCTGCTTGTCTTTGGGGAGGATGGCAATAGTGGTTTTGGCACGTTAAGTTGAGATACGCAACGTTTGGTTACGTCACCGTCGGTTCCGGTTAGGATAGAATTTCTTTGACGTTTGTGCTATA
>NW_016995178.1:0-599 GCF_001483705.2 Eufriesea mexicana | reverse complement strand
ACGTAATTTGACCGCTCCAAGCGTGACGCGTCCAGTATCGCTGGTATCCACAGAGCCAAGCAGTGCATAACATTGGAGAGTAGAGCGCAGAAATCCGTAGAGACGCATTGTATAGCAGAAAAGGCGATGCTATCCAAACCTAGCCAGAGCTAACATAACATAGCCAAGTTTAACAAATCGCAAGCTATCGTGCCGAGACCACAGTTACTGGCTGCCCTTGAGCCAAGCGGAACATACTAGAGTACAGTAGAGCTTGAATTTCAGCATATACCACGAAAGTCAAATCCATCCGTACCTAACCCGAAGTACCGTGACGTAACCGTACGTAACCTAACTCAGCATATCGGGCCGAGACAACTATTACTGGCATCCCAAGATTCTAGCAGAGCAGAGTAGAGCAAAGTACAGCGCAGAGATCGGACAAGTAGCAGTGTACAGCAGGAAAGACAAAGCTATCGAAGCCTACCCTTTGAAAACGTAGTATAACCAAACGCAACCTAACTTAACCTAACGTGCAGAGGCCACGATTGCTGGCCTCCCCAGAGACAAGCAGAATATACCATAGCATAGAAGAGCGCAGAAAGCCACCAACTCGCATT
>NW_016995177.1:395-615 GCF_001483705.2 Eufriesea mexicana | reverse complement strand
CTATGCAAAATCTATAACCTGTTATAGCATGGTGAATAGATAGCCAAACGCCTTCAATCCAATTGCAAGTACAGCCATCTGCTTGCCAGAGAATAGGTCCATGCAAGATCTATAATCTGTTATATCTTGGTGTATACATCGCCTAACGCCTTCAATCCAATTGCAGGTACAGTCATCTACTTGCCAGAGAATAGGTCTATTCAAAATCTAAAATCTGTTA
>NW_016995177.1:0-315 GCF_001483705.2 Eufriesea mexicana | reverse complement strand
AAAACCAGGTATTGCTTGGTGAATAGATCGCCTAACGCCTTCAATCCAATGGCAATTACAGCTATCTACTTGCCAGAGAATGTGTCTATTCATAATATATTACATGTTATAGCATGGTGAATAGATCGCCTAACGCCTACAATCCAATGGCAAGAACAGCCATCTAATTTCCAGAGAATAGGTCAATTTAAAATCTATAACCTTTTATAGAATGGTGAAAAGATCGCCCAACGGCTTCAAACCAATGGCGATTACAGCCATCTACTTGCCAGAGAACATGTCTATTCAAAATCTATAACCTGTTATAGCTTTGTG
>NW_016995176.1:0-1049 GCF_001483705.2 Eufriesea mexicana | reverse complement strand
CTGGTGTACTCTGCTTGGCTATGGTGAGGTCAGCAGTAGTGATGTAGGCACGTTACGCTTGATGATGTTGCGCTTGGTTTTGATACGTTTTCTTTGGTTAGGATAGTGTCACATGGACTTTCTGACTATACAGAGATATTCGGTAGATTCCTGCGCTCCACATTGCTCTAGTATGCTCTCCTCGACCCTGGGGATGCCAGAAATAGTGGGCGCGATACGATATGTTGGGTTAGGCTACGTTTGGTCAGGCCAGATTGCGTTAGGTTTGGTTACGAAGCCTTAAACTTTTGTGTTGTACACTGCTATTCGTTGGATTTCTGCGCTCTACTGTGCTCCAGTTTGTACTGCTTGCCACTGGAGAAGGCAGAAATATTGGTCTCGTCTCGCTAGGTTTATTTAGTCCACGTTTGGTTAGCCTAGGTTATGCTGCCTGCCTCACGTTAGTTTCGGTTTATACGTTTTCTTTGGTTAGGATAGTGTCACGTGGACTTTCTGACTATACAGAGATATTCGGTAGATTCCTGCGATCCACATTGCTCTATCACGCCCAGGTCGACTCCTGGAAAGCCAGTAACAGTGGTCTCGGCGGGTTAGGATTTGTTATGCTTCTTACGGTTAGGCTACGTTAGTTCCGGTTAGGTTTGGATTGCTTTGACGTTCGTGGTATAAACTGTTGTTCGGGGGACTTCAGCGCTCTACATTGCCCCAACATGCTCTGTTTGGCTCTGGCGAGGCCTGCAATAGCATGATCGGAACGTTACATTTACTTAGGTTACGTTCGGTTAGGTTTGGTGTGGACAGTTCAGGTTGGAATATATATGACTTTTGTGCTACACGCTGCATTGCGGAGGATTTCCGCACTCCAGCATATTCTGCTTGGCTCAGGGGAGGCAAGCAATTGTGGTCTCGCCTGCTAGTTTGAGTTAAGCTGCGTTCGTTTGTGTTACGTTTCGCTACATTAAGATACGTTAGCTTGGACTGTTGTTACATGCACTGCGTTTCTATGGACTCCTGCGCTCCACCCTGCTCTAATACGACCTGCTTGGCTC
>NW_016995175.1:0-698 GCF_001483705.2 Eufriesea mexicana | reverse complement strand
ATCTGAGTTATTCACTGCTTTGGCAAATATTCGTCGATTCGTCGAACACGACTGGTATCATATAGACAGTATCTTAATGCGCCGAACCATCCGTACCAACACGACTGGGATCATCCGACCCATATGTATGCATACCAAACCGACGCGACTGTGATCGCTCGTTTCATACGTGACAAACCGACACGACTCCGGTCGTTGGTCCCGTACGTAGTAGCGTCGGACAGACGCGACGTGACCGTCTGCCCCGTATCTAGGCGCTCCGAACCATCACGACTGGTATCGTTCGTTCTGAATGTATGAGCTCCGAAGCATCGCGAATGGAATCGTCCGAACCGTATCTTGACGCGATGAAGCTACACAACTGGGATCGGCCGGCCCGTAAATAGGCACGTCGATCCATTTTAACCGGGATCGTCCGTCATGCGTAAGGAGCGCCGAACCGATGCGATGGGAGCGTCTGTCTTATACCAAGGCACGCCGAACTGACAGGAACAAGATTGTGGGACCCATACACAGGCGTTGCGAACCGACACGTCTGCGATCGTCCGTCACGAATGTATGTGCCCCAAACTATCACGACAGGATCATCCATTTCGCATGAAGGCGCGCCAAGCCATAGCTATTGGGATCGTCCTGTCCCTTCCTAGGCGCTCCGAATCAGTACAACTGGAATCGCAGGCCCCGTATGTAAGCTCTCA
>NW_016995174.1:0-500 GCF_001483705.2 Eufriesea mexicana | reverse complement strand
TTAGTTAGAGTTATGATACGCTTGGCTCTGTTACGTTAACTCAGGTTAGGTTTGTGTGGCTTCAATTTTTCTGCTATATACAGCGATTCTATGATTTCCTGCGCTCTACTCTCCACTAATATGCAGGACCCTGAGGAGGCCACGAATACTGGTCGCGGCACGTTGTTAGGTTGAGTTTGATTACGTTTGGTTGGGTTAGGTTGAGCTGGGATAGGTTAGGATAGCTTTGACCTTTGTGCTCAACACATGTATTCTTTGGACTTCTGTGCTCTTCGGCGCTCTATCATATGCCGCTCGTCTCTGGGGACGCCACAGGTAGCGGTCGCGGCACGTTAGGTTGAGTTGTGTTACGTTCGTTTAGGCTAGGTTGGGAAAGGTTTGGTAAGAATATGTTCGTTTTCTGTGCTCTTCACTACAATGCGGTCGATTTCTACGCTCTACTGTTCTCTAGCGTATTCTGCTTGGCTCTACGGAGGCCAGCCATAGCGATCTCGGCACGT
>NW_016995173.1:0-232 GCF_001483705.2 Eufriesea mexicana | reverse complement strand
GGCTGGAAAATTCAATTTCATTGTCATTTTCGACTAATATCGTGGTGTGGTAACTTTCTTGCAAAAATAAGGAGGACAGATTCTATTGTCGTGCTACAGCTATTGCAGTGCTATAGGAGCCGGCTGGAAAATTCAATTTTATTGTTATTTTCGACAAATATCGTAGTGAGGTAACTCCCTTGTGTACATAAGGAGAGAGAATTCTATTGGCCTACTATAGCCATTGCAATGC
>NW_016995172.1:0-628 GCF_001483705.2 Eufriesea mexicana | reverse complement strand
ATATTCTACGTTTGGTTAGGTTAGGTTATGTCTGGTTTGAATAGGAGGGCCTTGACTTTCGTGCTATGCACTGCTTTCGGCTGATTTCTGCACTGTACTGTGATCTAATGTTCTCTGCTTTGCTGTGGGGGGGGGGGGCAGTAATATTGGCAGCGGCGCGATGGACTGCGCTATGCTACGTTTTGATCGGTTAGGTACGTTTGGGTTAGATTAGGATATCTTTGACTTTCGTGCTTCACACTACAATTCTATGGACCTCAGCACTCTGCTCTACTCTAATATGCCCTGCTTGGCAATGGGGAGGCCAGCAACTGTGGGCTAGGTAGGTTAGGTTAGGATCGGTTACATTTGGTTAGGGCATGTTTGGCCTGGTTGGTTAGGATATCTATATCTTTACTGCTATACAGTACAATGCGGCGTATGCCTGCTCTCTACTTTCCTCTAGTGCAATCTGCTTGGACCTAAGGAGGTCAGCGATAGTGGTGTAGACATGTTAATTTGAGTTACGTTACGTTCGGTTATGTTACACTTGTGTAGATTAGGACAGGATAAATTTGACATTTGTGCTATACGCTGTTATTCGGCAGACTCCTGCGCTCTACTATGCCCCAATATTTTCTGCTAGGCT
>NW_016995171.1:0-563 GCF_001483705.2 Eufriesea mexicana | reverse complement strand
CTTTGGTTTGCTTAGTGGTAGCTTCGGCTTTACTGCAATGCACTGCCTTCTTTGGACTTCTGCTCTCTACTGTGCTCCGCCATATTCAGATTGTCCTTGGGAACGTCTGCAATAGTGGTTGCGCCACGTTTGCTTGGGTTATGTTAGGTTATGTTTGCCTGGATACCTGTTACTTTTGTGACATGGCCTGCAATGCGGTGTATTTTTGCTACTGTGCTGTAGTATATTCTGCTTGGCTCTGGGGTGGCCAGTAATACTGGTCTCCACGCGTTAGGTCTTGTTAGCCTACGCTTGCTTATGAAACGTTTGGGTATGCTAGGACGGAACAGCATAGACTTCTGTGCTATACACTGATGACCTCCGAATTCTGCGCTCCGAAGTGCCCCAATATGTCCAGCTTGGCTCTGGGGTGGCCAGTAATAGTAGTCCCTGCACGATAGGTTTAGTTGGGCTACGTTCGTCTGTTTCGATTGGCTAGGTTAGGATATGCTACATAGACCTAGGCTCTTTTCACGGCTATTCGGTGGATTTCTGCACTCTATCGTCCCCTAATATGCTCCGAT
>NW_016995170.1:0-605 GCF_001483705.2 Eufriesea mexicana | reverse complement strand
CAGTTCAGGCCAGTCCACTTCACATCACATCATGTCATGTCAGATCAGGTCAGGTCAGGTCAGTTCAGGCCAAGCAAGGTCGGGTCTGTTGAGGTGAGGTCAGGTGAGGTCAGGTGAGGTAAGGTGAGGCCAAGCAAGGTCGGGTCTGGTGAGGTCGGGTCAGGTGAGGTCAGGTGAGGTGAGGTCAGGTCAGGTCATGTCAGGTCAGGTCAAGTCAGGTCATGTCATATCATGTCAGGTCAGGTCAGGTCAGGACAGCTCAGGGCAGGCCAGGAAAGGCCAGGCGAGGCCAGGTCGTGTCAGGTGAGGTCAGGTCAGGTCAGGTCAGATCAGTCGGGTAAGTGGTCAGGTCAGGTCAGGTCAGTTCAGTTCAGTTCAGGTCAAGTTATGTCAGGTTAGGTCAGGTCTGGTATGGTCAGGCCAGGACAGATCATGTCTGGTCAGGTCAGGTCAGGTCAGGTCAGTTCAGGTCAGGTCATTTCATTTCAGAGTAGGTCAGGTCAGGTCAGGTCAGGTCAGGACAGTCAATGTCGGGTCTGGTAAGGTCAGGTCAGCAAAGGTCAGTTCAGGTCAGTTCAGGTCAGGCCTGGTCAGGCCAGGTCAGG
>NW_016995169.1:729-929 GCF_001483705.2 Eufriesea mexicana | reverse complement strand
ACCGTTCACACAACCATCCATTCATGCGTTCATACATCCACACATCCATACATACATAAATCCAACCAACCGTACATCCAACAGTCGCTGCATCCATCCATCCATATATCCATACATACATCCATCTATACATCCACCTTGCCATACATCCTTCCTTTCATATATCCACCCATCCATACATCCATCGAACCATACAACCA
>NW_016995169.1:0-552 GCF_001483705.2 Eufriesea mexicana | reverse complement strand
TCATCCATACATCTGTCCTTCCATATATCCATCCCTCCATACATCATCCCACCCATACGTCCATCGAGCCATACACCAATCCTTCCATACATCTATCCGTCCACACATCCACGCAGCCATACACCTATCCACCCAAACATATATACATAAACCCATCCATAAACACATCATCCAAACGTCCATTCATCCATCCATACATCCATCCATTCATCCATCCATCCATAAATGCATCTACCCATACATATGTCCATCCGTACATCCATCCATCCATACATCCATACATATATCCATTAATGCAACCATTCGATCATCCATACATACATCCACGCATACGTACATCCATACGTGCATACATCCATACATTCTTACATCCATACATTCAAACATACATGCATCCATTTATGCATATGTCCGTACATCCATACATCCATTCACACATCCATCCATACACCCATCCATCCGTACATCCGTCCATCCATACATCCATCTTTCCATACACACATCCATCCACACGTCCACATATCCATTCAACCATCGATCCATACAGCCATA
>NW_016995168.1:0-636 GCF_001483705.2 Eufriesea mexicana | reverse complement strand
AATGTATCAATCACTTAGATATGATATAAAAAACCAATGAGAATAGATTGGCTGAAGAATATTTAAAAAGAGAGATAGAAAATATGTTCCCGTTAAAATTAAGACATGATCTAGAAATAACATTAATTTTCTTGTCAATTATGAATACCGTGATTATAAGTATTATGATGAACAATTGAAAAAATGAACTCGTGCTTCCTCTTTTGATGAAAAATTATATTACCTAAACATAAAAGAACTTGCCAAGATATAAAGAATAGTGTTATTTAGCATTTCGCTGGTGGAAAAAGATGCATTGATATCTACCATATCACGTAACAAACATAATTTAGAATAACAGGTCTATGTAAAACATTTCAGGAACATCAAGTAGGTAAATTAGATGTTCAAAAAGTGAAATTAGAAGCTGATCAAATTATTTATAATAGTAGCTATGTTAATCATAATCTAGTTAATGAAAAAGCGAATGCGATAATAAGACCAACAAAATCTAAACTTGGAGTTCAAGAGTCTGCTGAATTTATTAAAGACCAACGGTACTGGTAATTCAAAACTTTGAACATGACAAAATAGTTATATTATTAATATAAAATATTAAAAATGATCAATATTATGAGTTGATAATGTATAAGAATG
>NW_016995167.1:0-221 GCF_001483705.2 Eufriesea mexicana | reverse complement strand
TCGCCCTGCAGATTAATTATATTCATCCCGCAATCGATTCGGTCACCATCGAAAAATCTCGATTTTTGCAACTGGCTCTTACACCGACGTTTTCTTGCCAAAAATCATCACGAATCTCGCAAGCCCGAAACCTCGCAAAGGCTACACGTACTTGTAGAGCAGACTGTAAGCTCTCACGTGCCCAAAGCTCGCTGTCCCAGCTTAACTAGGAAGCTCACAGT
>NW_016995166.1:0-621 GCF_001483705.2 Eufriesea mexicana | reverse complement strand
ATACAAACATACATACATACATCCATACATCCACACACCCATAAATCCATACACACATACACACATCCATACACACATCTATGCTTACATCCATGCATACATCCATATAAACATCCATACATACATCCTTGCATACATCCATTCATACAACCACACATACATCCATACATCTGTTCATCCAGCCATCCATACTTCAATCTATGCATACACCCAACCATCCATACAGCCATGCATCCATACATGCATCTATCCATACATCCATCGTTCCATTCATATATCCATCCATATATCCATACATACATACATACATAAATCCATACATCCGTATATCCAAACACTCGTACACCCATACGTGCACACATACATACATCCACAAACCCGTACAACCATACAACCATCCATCCATACATACATCCATACGTACATCCACACATTCATACATACGTCCACTCACATCCATACATACATCCATCCATACATAAATACATACATTCATACACACATCCATACATACATCCATAGAGGTATCCATACATACATCCGTACATGCCTCCATACATCCATCCATACATGCATGCATACATACGCCCTTCGATGCACGCATCCATACATCCATACATA
>NW_016995165.1:0-532 GCF_001483705.2 Eufriesea mexicana | reverse complement strand
CGCCATTTGATAAAATTTCGAAGATCGATGTTCATTAACCCTTTGCACTCAACGATTTTTTGGCTAATGAGGTATACGAGTTGAAAAATTTTCTGCTATAAGGGTGATAACATTTTTTTAGCAGTAAGTAAGAAATCGTGTAATAATTAACAGTTAGAGTTATTTAATTTCGATATCTCGCACACTGTTACATTACCTTAAATTCGATATATTAATTAATATCGATCTTCCAAATTTTATGAAATTTACTACTTAAAAATATATCGTTTTATCGTTAGTTTTATAGCAGAAAATCTTTGAACTCCTACTCTTCTTTAGCCAAAAAATCGTCGAGTGCAAAGGGTTAGATGCATGACGACGTCGTAGTGGGTCATTTTATGAATTATTTTGCTTGATGGAAGAATTATAATTTGACGAGGCTGGTACCTTTGGAGTAATCCATGTAATTAATTTTATAATTAAAAAATAATTGGAATAATTTTAATAACGACGAAGAAGTCAGAGATATTATTTATTGAACAATATAATAAAT
>NW_016995164.1:0-293 GCF_001483705.2 Eufriesea mexicana | reverse complement strand
TGTAAGGTTTTGTTGCGACAAGATAGGGGAGCTTTGACTTGGGTGCTATACACTGCTAATCGGTGGATTCTCGCGTTCTACATTGTTCCAATATGCTCTGCTTAGTTCTGGGGAGGCCAGTAGTAGTGTTCCGGCAGGTTACTTTGTGTCATATTACGCGCGGTTGCGATAAGTTAGGTTATGTTAGGTCAGGATAGCTTTGGATTTTGGTTTATACTCTGCTATTCGGTAAATTTCTGCGCTCTACTCTGCTCTAATATTTTATGCTTGGCTCTGGGGAGGCCAGAAATTGT
>NW_016995163.1:0-538 GCF_001483705.2 Eufriesea mexicana | reverse complement strand
AGAGCACTGTTGGTCACAGTAATCCACAAAATAGCAAACTATAGCACTAAAGTCCGAGCTATTCTCTCCTAACCTAAGGAATCGAAACTTGTCCAATAGTATCCCTACATAAACCAAAGTGCCGCGACCACTATTACTAGCCTCCACAGAGCCAAGCAAGACATACTAGAGAGCAGTAGAGCGCAGAAACCCACCGAGTAGCAGTGTACGTCACAAGAGTGAAAGATATGCTGACAAAACTTAGCCTGACCCAACCTATCCGAACGTAACCTGACAGCGTCTAACGTGTAGTGGCCACTACTTCCATCCCTCCCAGAGCAAAGATGAAGGCATTAGTGCACTCTGTGGCGCAGGGACCTAACTAATAGCAGACCATAGCGCTAAAGGCACAGCTATCCTTTCCTAACCTAGACAATCGTAACATAACGAAACATAACCTAACACAACTTAACGTGTCGGGACCATCATTGCTGGCCACCACAGAGCCAAGCAGAACACGTTAGTGGACAGTAGAACGCAGAAATTCAAATAATCGCAG
>NW_016995162.1:0-555 GCF_001483705.2 Eufriesea mexicana | reverse complement strand
CCGCCTCTGCCGAACGCCACTGTTTCCCCCGCTGCCATTCAATGCCATTTCGTTGCACGCGCTTTTGATGACCTGCATTCAAGGCCGCGAGAGAGCGCGCGAGGGAGTCGCGATCGAAATGGAGATCGATTAATGGCGTTGGGGTTAGGTGCGGATGCACGACCTGGCGTCGTTGAGCTTTACTATTGAGGTTAGGTTGCGCGCGTCCATGTTTAATACGCGAGATGCTTGCGTGTTGATACACTGTACACCAGACCCGTGATATCGCGTATTCAATTGTATAGTATTATATATAGTATCATAGAATTTGTCATCGCTTCTTGATTGACATCGTTTTTTGATTCACATTAATTTTGACAATTAGTAGGAATAATATTTTCACTTGTAATACGTATCGTGTACTATTTTGTGAAACTGTAGAATGATTTATATGCATTCCTTTTTAAATATTCGCTTACTTGGGTAAATAATATAATCGGCAATACCTCGATTTTTAATAGGTGATTGTATTAATGATGCTACGTATATGAATGTGTGGTATGGGTTTGGTATCGA
>NW_016995161.1:0-710 GCF_001483705.2 Eufriesea mexicana | reverse complement strand
ATTAATATTTAATAATAAAAATTACTATTTTTATTAATATTTTGTATAATATTTATGTAAGAGAAAGGATTAATTATATATCAGTTTAATATATATTTATTCGAGGTAAAATTGAATTCCAAGTAAAATTCTTCAATACAAATTAATTAAATTACGTGAAATAGAGCGAATACAATAATTTTAATACATCAATAATTAAATCCGAAAATAATTAAAGTTAAAATTAAGTTTAATTTAGGAAATTCGATCATGTTTCTTACGTATATTGTAACAATATTTCCCGCTATTAGTTTTAAAGTAGCGAGATGAATTTTTTTTTCTATTAAAAAAGTTTTTTAATAGAACTTTTTTCTATTAATTTAAGTCTTACTATCTGATTTTTTCTATTGATTTAATTTTTACTCTTTTAATTGTTTTTAATAGTCTCAAGAATGTAGAATATTCGACCAAGCCTGTTGCACAATTGTGAAAGAACCTCAAGGAGAAGTCCACACATCTGAAGATGTAAAATTCACAAATTATGCGAAAGGAAACACGGAACAAAATATCGATGGGTCTTTTGCACAAGGTATATTGATTAAAAATTTTATATTAGCTTCTACGAGATACTTTATTGACGGATGTATGACGGATAGCTCGTGAAGAGTACGTAATAAATATTTATATATGTTTATTTCTTTAAGGAGACACTTTTATTTTAATAAAATATC
>NW_016995160.1:0-602 GCF_001483705.2 Eufriesea mexicana | reverse complement strand
AGGGAAGGAACACCTTCAAAAGGAACACGTGGCAGTGGAGGGAGAAGACGCGGTGTAGAAGAAGAAGAAGAATGTAGAAGAAGGGGAGAAAGAAGAAGCAACAATCTGGCGCAAGCAGGATCCAACCGGAACAGTGCTAAGGAGGAAGCAGCCAACCGGGACATACGAAGAAGATGGCCAGACAGGATGACCACGAGACGCAGCGGAGGAAAACAACAACAAGGGAAGGGAGGTAAAGCACCTGTGACCGACACCGCAGGCGGTATCCAGAGACTGATACAGGGACGGTGCAGGTTTATCGGCATACGCCATCCTGCTGGGGCCGAGCGAAAGCTGGCAGCTCCGCCTCCACGTCGCCCCCGGTGGGAACGAGGCTGCGGGCTGCTAGACAACCCGGAGCCACTGCCAAGTGAGCTGCTTCCCGCAAGGGTAGGTCCAACTTGTCCCATGATCCTTAAACGGTGAAGGCAGGGCTATTCCAACCCGCGTGTTCAACACCTTCACACGCGTGCCCCTGCAGCGGTAACGCTAGAAAGTATAATAACATCTTTCTCGCGAAGCCGGTATAAAGCATTAGCTCGAGGTACGACGCGGTCGCCAGT
>NW_016995159.1:0-366 GCF_001483705.2 Eufriesea mexicana | reverse complement strand
AGCATTGCAATGGCTAGAGCACGCCAATAGATTCATTCCTCCTTATTTACGCGAGAAAGCTGGCTCAACACGATATTAGTCGAAAATGACAATAAAATTTAATTTTCCAGCCAGATGCTACAGCATAGCAATGGCTATAGCACTACTATAGAATCTTTCCTCGTTATTTATGCAAGAAAGTTAGCTCACCACGATATTAGTCGAAAATGTCAATAAAGTTGAGTTTTCCAGCCAGATTCCATCGCATTGCAATGGCATATGGCACTCAATTAGAACCTTTCCTCCTTATTTATGCATGTAAGCTAGCTCACCACGATATTAGTCGAAAATGTCAATAACATTGAATTTTGCAGCCAAATTCTCTAG
>NW_016995158.1:0-1688 GCF_001483705.2 Eufriesea mexicana | reverse complement strand
AATTTTCCAGTCAGATCCCAGAGCATTGCAATGGCTATAGCACGCCAATAGAATCTTTCCTCCGTATTTATGAAAGAAAGATAGCTCACCACGTTATTAGTCGAAAATGTCAATAAAATTGATTTTTCCAGGAAGAATCTGTAGCATTGCAATGCCTATAGCACAACAATAGAATCTTTCCTCCTTTTTTATGCGAGAAAGTTAACTCACCACGATATTAGTCGAAGATGTCAATAAAATTGAATTTTCTAGCCAGATTCTGCAGCATTGCTATGGCTATAGCACTGCAGAAGGTACTTTTCTCCTTATTTATGCAAGAAAGTTATCTCGCCACTGTATTAGTGGAAAATGACAATAAAATTGAATTTTCCAGCCAGATACTATGGCAATGCAATGGCTATAGAACGCCAATAGAATCTACCCACCTTATTTATGCAAAAAGGTAGCTCATCACAATATTAGTCGAAAATGTCAATAAAACTGATCATTCCAACCAGATTCTGCAGCATTGCAATGGCTATAGCACTCCAAAAGGATCCTTGCTCCTTATTTATGCGAGAAGGGTTGCTCACCACGATATTAGTCGAGAATGTCAGTAAAATTGAATTTTCCAGCCAGATTCCAGAGCATTGCAATGGCTATAGCAGGCCAATAGAATCTTTCCTCCATATTTATGCAAGAAAGTTTGCTCTCCACGATATTAGTTAAAAATATCAATAAAATTGAATTTTCCAGCCTGATTCTACTACACTGCATTCGCTATAGCACTCCAGAAGGATCTTTCCTCCTTATTTATGCAAGAAAGTTAGCTCACCTCGATATTAGTCGAAAATGACCATAAAATTGAGCTTTCCAGTCAGATCCCACAGCATTGCAGTGGCTATAGCATGCCAATAGAACCTTTCCTCCTTACTTTCGCAAGAAAGATAGCTCACCACGATATTATTCGAAACTGTCAATAAAATTGGACTTTCCAGCCAGATTCCATTGCATTGAAATGGCTATAGCACGCCAATAGAATCTTTCCTCCTGATCTATGCAAGAAAGTTAGCTCACCACGATATTAGTCGAAAATGACAATAAAATTGAACTTTCCAGCCAGACTCCATATCATTGAAATGGCTATAGCACGCCAATAGAATATTTCCTCCTTATTGATGCAAGAAGGGTAGCTCACCACGATATTAGTCGAAAATGTCAGTGAAATTGAATTTTCCAGCCAGATTCCAGAGCATTGCAATGGCTATATCACGCCAATAGAATCTTTCGTCCTTATTTATGCCCGAAAATTAGCTCTACACGATATTAGTCAAAAACGTCAATAAAATTGAACTTTCCAGCCAGAATCCAGAGCATTGCAAAGTCTATAGCACGCCAATAGAATATTTCCTCCTTATTTATGCAAGAAGGGTAGCTCACCACAATATTAGTCGAAAATGTCAGTAAAATTGAATTTTCCAGCCAGATACTATAGCAATGCAATGGCTATAGCACGCCAATAGAATCTTTCCTCCTTATTTATGCAAAAAGGTAGCTCATCACAATATTAGTCGAAAATGTCAATAAAACTGAACTTTCCAGCCAGATTCTATAGCACTGCAAAGGCCACAGCACGCCAATAGAACCTTTCCTCCTTATTTACGCAAGAAAGATAACTCACCACGATATTAGTCGAAAATGTCAATAAA
>NW_016995157.1:0-554 GCF_001483705.2 Eufriesea mexicana | reverse complement strand
GGCAGAAAAGTCAAGACCAGCCTATCCTAACCCAGCCAGACGTAGTACAACCCAACGTAATATGTTTCAACCTAACATAACGAGACAACAATTGCTGTCATCCCCGGAGCCAAGCCGACTGTATTAGAAAACCGTAGAGTTACCGTAGAGCGCAGAGATCCATCGTAATGCATTGTATAGGTAAATGTCAATGATGTCCTAACCAAGCTTAACCAGACCTAAACTAACCGAACGTAATCTTACCCAAACTTACGTGTCAGGACCACTATTGCTGGCCAGCGCAGAGCCTAGCAGAACATATTAGAGCACAGTAGAGCACAGAAGTGCCCCGAATAGCAGTGTATAGCACAAAGCCGACGTCATTCCAACCAAAACTTACCAAACCTAGCGTGACCAAACGAAAGCTAATCCAACATAACGTGCCTCTGCTACCATTACTGGCATCCGCAGAGCCAAACAGATCATATGGGAGCAATGTGGGGCGCAGAAACACATTGTAGAGCAGTGTATAGCACAAAAGTCGAAGATATCCTCTCCTAACCTAACCAAACGTT
>NW_016995156.1:0-631 GCF_001483705.2 Eufriesea mexicana | reverse complement strand
GTTCACAGACCACTATTGCAGGCCACCGCAGGGCCAATCAGAACATATTACAGCACAGTAAAGTGCAGAGATCTACCGTATAGCAGTATATAGCACAAAAGTCAATGTGACCCTGTTCTAACCTACCAAACGTGACGTAACCAAACGCAACCTCTACTATTACTAACGTGCGGACACCATTATTGCTGCCCTCCGCAGAGACAAGCAGAACATTTTATAGGAGAGTAGAGCGCAGACGTCCATAGAATCGCAGTGCATAGCACAATAGTCGAAGATAACCTATGCTAACATATTCAAACGTGACATGCCCGAACGTTGCATAACTAAACATAATGCGCCGAGACCGCAATTATCTGCATCTCCAGAGCCAAGCAGAACATACTAGAGCTCAGTAGAGCGCAGAAGTCCACCGATGATCAGTTTATACCGTGAAAGGCAAAGCTATCCACACCTAAGAGGAGTTAACATGACATTACCAAACGTAGCACAACACAACCTAACGCGTGGAGTTCACAATTACTGGCCTCCCCCAAGACGACCAGAGTATTGTGGAGCAACGTATGATGCGCAAGCACACGGAGCATTGGTCTATAGGACAAAAGTCAAAGCTACAATTTCCTTACCTAACAAA
>NW_016995155.1:0-687 GCF_001483705.2 Eufriesea mexicana | reverse complement strand
TTGGCATTCTAGAATTGCCATTGTGTCTAAAGCGTCATTGGACAGATTAATCCAACGGCTACATTCACCAGCACAGCACTGTCAATTGTAAGTGTCTCCAGACATATCTGATCTATACACTGATTACTCCAGGGTTGTTGTCGAATTTAATTTAGAGGGTAACAAATTAATACAACGGCAACTGTACTGTAGTGATGGCTGTACACAGGACTATGTTGTCTATCGCCATTATCTGCAGCGATATTGCATCTGTCCTTTGTCATTGCAAAATTGCCATAGTATTTAAATCATCAGTGGAGAGGTTAATCCAATGGATACAGTGTCCTGTTGGTGGATATACTAAGTACCGTATAGTCAATCGTAAACGTCTCTAGCCGTTACAGCTATATACATTGATTATTCTGGAATTACCGTGGAGTGTAAATCATCCTGCGAACAAACTGAGCCAACGAATACAGTAATCTGTTAATGGCTTCACACAGTACTGCATCGACATTTTTGTCAACCACACTAGCGACAATTGCAGTATTAATTGATCATTCGACAATTGATAAAGGATTTGGTTATAAGCGAAACGATTGGATCAATGGCTACGGGATTATGTAGGCGGCTATACTCAGCACAGTATTGTCAATTGCTAATATCTCCAGCTATGGGTTCTTTATACTTTCATTATTCTAGAATTGC
>NW_016995154.1:0-540 GCF_001483705.2 Eufriesea mexicana | reverse complement strand
AGCATAAGCGACCTGACGTGAAGCGACCGCTATTGCTGGCCTCACGTAAGCTAAGCACAGTATAGCAGAGCATTGTAGGACACTGGAATCGCCCGGATAACAGTGCATAGTGCAAGGTAGAGACTATTCTAACCAAACAAAACCTTAACGTAGCCAAGCGTAACGCAACTCAACCGAACGTGCAGAGGGAACTAGTCCTGGCGTCCACAAAGGCAAAGGGAGCGCGATAGCGCACACGAGAGCGCAGAAGTGCATACAATAGCAGTGTGTAGCACAAAAGACAATGCTATCATATCAAAACATAGCCAAACGTAACATAACCAAATGCAACATGACTCGGACTAAAGTACCGAGACCAAGACTGCTGTCCTCCCCAGAGCCAAGCAGAATATACTAGAGCACAGCAGAGCGCATAAATCAACCGAATAGCGTTCTATAGCATAAATGTCAAAGCTATCCTATCCTAGCCTTACCAACCGCAACACAAAGGGACATTATCTATCTCAACCTAACGTACCGAGACAAACATTGCTGGCCTCC
>NW_016995153.1:0-464 GCF_001483705.2 Eufriesea mexicana | reverse complement strand
CTTAGTCCTTTGTCAATCTAGAATAGCAATATGATATAAAATATCATTGAACAGATTAATCCAATGGCTACAATGCCCTTTTGCCGGATGCACCAACCGCCGTACTGGGAATAGTAAATGCCTCTGGGCACATCAGTTGTATTCACTGATAATTCTAGAAATACCACGGAAATCAAATCGTCACTGAAAATGTTAATCAAACGGCTACTGCAATGTATTGGAGAATGCAGACTCTACCGTACATGGAATTGTAGATACCCTCATACATAACTGATGTACAAATTGATTATTCTACAACTACAATGGAATTTACATCATCAGTGAACACATTAATCCAACGGCTGAGCTACTGTGATAATGGCTGCCTTCCGTACTCTTAGGTAAATTGTTGATATCGCTATATGTAACGGATCTCCCTTTTGTCATCCCAGAGTTGTAATCAAACCTAGATCATCATTGATCAG
>NW_016995152.1:0-357 GCF_001483705.2 Eufriesea mexicana | reverse complement strand
GTTGTACACTGTTATTCGGTTGACTTCTGTGATCTTCTGTGCTCTACTGTATTCTGCTTGGCTGTGCGGAGTCAGGCATCAGGAGTCGTGGCACGCTGTCTTGAGATCCCATACGTTTGGTTTGGTTTGGCTAGGTCGAGCTATGTCAGGGTGTCTTCGAGCTTTGTGCAATTCACTGCAATGCGGTGGATTTATGCGCACTACTGAGCTCTAGTACATTCTCCTCGTCTTTGTGGTGGCGGGCAATGGTGGGCTCGTCATGTTAGTCTGAGTTTGGCTACGTTTGGATTTGTAACGTTTGACTAGGTTGGGATAGCAAACTGTGAATTTTGTGCTATACACCGCAATACGGTGGAT
>NW_016995151.1:0-2119 GCF_001483705.2 Eufriesea mexicana | reverse complement strand
GTGGTCTAGGCACGATAGTTTGCGTTATGTCACGTTTGGTTATGTTAGTAACAACCAAACTTAGTCAACCTCTTCCTAACGCGCCTCGACCACCACTGCTGGCCTCCACACTGTCAAGCAGAGCATATTTTGAGAACCATATTGCTGCCCTCCACAGTGCCAAGCAGAGCCAACTAAAGCAGAGTAGAGCTTATATATCCACCGAATAGCAGTGTGCAGCACAAAAGTTAAGGCCATGCCAGCCAAACATATCCTAACCCAACCTACCCGAACGTAACGTGTCTCAAAGTAACGTGCCGAGGCCACTATTGCTGCCCTCGCCACAGCCTTGCAAGACATACTAGAGCACAGTAGAGAGCAGAACTCCACCGAATAGCAGTATACAGCACAAAAGTTCATGTTATCCTGGCCAAATATACCCTAATCCAGCCTAGCAGAACGTAACCTGACTGAGCGTAACGTGCCGAGACCACTACTGTTGCCGTTCCCAGAGCCAAGCTGAACATATTACAGCACTATTGGACGCAGAAATCCACCTAATAGCGTACGGTAGCACTAAGGTCAAAGCTATCCGCTCCAACCTATCCAATCGTAGCATAACCAAACATAACATAACTCAACCAAACGTGCCGCAATCGCCATTGCTTTCCTGCACAGGGCGAAGCAGATCGCGCTAGAGGGGAATAGAACGCAGAGACCCATAGAATCGCAATGCATTTCAGAAGTGTCAAAGCTACTTAAGCCTAACCAAGACCAGCGGGACATAGGCAAGCTTAGCCTAACAGAACCTAAGGTGCCGAAACCGCTATTGCTGCTGCTGGTGCCCCCCCCCCTGAGAAAAGCAGGACATACTAAAGCATAGTAGAGCATTCATGTCCACCGAAGAGCAGTGTACAGCACAGAAGTTAAAGCCATCCTAACCAAACTTAGCCTAACCAAACCTAGCCGGGCGTAACCTGACAGAACGTAACGAGCTGAGTCCACTACTGCTGTCATTGCCAGGTCCAAGCTCAAAGTAATAGGGCGCTGTAGGGCGATGGAAACCACCTAATATCGGGCTACAGTCATAAAGTCAAAGCTATCCTCTCCTAACAAAGGCAAACGTAACATAACCGAAGGTAACCAAACTCAAACTAACACGCCGCGACCACTGTTTATGGCATCCAGAGAACCAAGCGGAACACATTAGTGGAGAGTAGAACACAGAAATCCATAGAATCGCTGTGTACATCAGAAAAGTGATAGCTATCCGAACCTAATCCTAAACAACAGAACTTAACCAAACACAGCCTAACCCAACCAAGCGCGCCGAGAACGATGTTGCTGCCCTCCGCATTTCCAAGCAGAACTTACTAGAGCACAGTAGAGCAGAGAAATCCAGCGAAGAGCAGTGTAAGGCACTAAAGTTAGATGTATACTAACCAAGTTGTGACTAACCCAACCTAACCCAAAGTAGCGTGACTCGACATAACCTGCCGGGCAACCATTTCATGTCTTCCCGGAGACAAGCTGAAAATGTTAGATAACTGTCGGTCGCAGAAATCCAATTTATAGCAGACTATAGCAAAAAAGCCAAAGTTATCCTCTCCTAACATAACCAATCGAGACATTACTAAACGTACTCTAACTCAACCTAACGTGCTGCTACCACTATTACGGTCCTCCACAGATCCAAGCAGAGCACCTTAGTGGAGAGTAGAACGCAGAAAACCAGAGAATCTCAGTGTATATTTGAAAGGTCGTAGCTACACAAGCATAACCCAAACCAACGGAACATAGCCAAACATAGTCTTACACAACCTATCGCGCCGTGGCCGCAATTTTTGCGCGCTCCAGGGCCAAGCAGTACTTTCTAGAGCGCAGTACAGCGCATAAATGCTCCGAATACCAGTGCGCAGCACACAAGTTACAGCTAAGCTGACCAAACGTGGCCTCGCCCAACATAACCAAACGTAGCCTGACTCAACATAACGTGCCGAGACGACTATTGCTAGCTTTCCCTGAACCAAGCAGAACATATTGGAGCACTGTAGAATGCAGAAGTCCACCGAATAGAAGTGTACAGCGCAGAAGTCATGGCTACCTTATCCTAACCTAACGAAGCATAACAAAAGCGTAC
>NW_016995150.1:0-1524 GCF_001483705.2 Eufriesea mexicana | reverse complement strand
GCAGAAGTACGTGGAACAGCAGTGTATAACACGAATGTGAAAGATATCCTATCCTAACATAACCTACCGTCACATAACCGAACATAACATAACTAAACCCATCGTGCAGATACAACTATTTCAGGCCTCCCCAGGGCCAAGCATGATATGTTAAAGCAGAGCAGAGCGTAGAAAACCCCGGAATAACAGTATAAGGCACGAAAGCCGAAACTACCGTTATCAAACCTAACCTAACGTAACGTACCCAAACATAACCTAGCTCAATGTAACTTGACGAGGCGTCTATTGCTGCACTCCCCACAGTCAAGTAGAACGTGTTAGAGGATAATAGAGAGCAGGAATCCGTAGAATAGCAGTGTACAGCACAAAACTCGAAGCTACCCCATCTTAACCTGACCAAGCGCATCATAGCCTAACGTAACCTAACTCAACCTAACGTGCCGAGGACACTACTGCTGGCCTCCCCAGAGACAAGCAGAATATACTAAATCACTGCACAGCCCAGGAATCCTCCGAAGAGCAGTGTATAACACAAAAGTCAAAGCTTCACTATGCTAAACTATCCAACCATAGCATAAGGAAACGTTACCTAATTCAAACCAGCTTGTCGAAACCACTATTGCCGGCCTCCACAGAGGAGAGCCGGACATATCGGAGCGGAGTTAGGAGCTGAAATCAACAAAATTTCTGTGTATATCGTAAAAGTCAAAGGGACCATGTCCTAACTAAGCTACTCTTCATACAATGAAACGTAACTGAACACAATTTAACGTGTCGCGACCGCTTTTGGTGGCCTCTCGTGAGCTAAGCAGAACGTATTAGAGTACAGTGGAATGCAGAAATCGACCGAATAGCAGTGTATTGCGTAGGAGTCAATGAAATCCTATCCAAACATAACAAATAGCCATATAAACGAACGTAATGTTACCTAACCCAACGAGCGGGGGTCACTGATGATGGCCGCATAAGGGCCAAGCAGAATATAGTAGGGCAACGTAGAGCGCAAGAATCCACCGAATATCAGTTGATAGCACGAAAGACATAGCCGTCTTTACAGAACTTAGCCTAGCCTGACCTATCAAAACGAAGCCTTTCTCAACACAACGTGCCGTTACCACAATTGCTGGCATCCCCAGGGCCGAGCAGAAAATATTGTCGCACACTAGAGCGCTGACTTCCACCGAGCGGCAGTGTGTAGCACAAAATGCTATCGTCATAAAGACAAACATAACGTAGCCGAACGTAGCATAACTAAGATCAACGCAACGAGACCTCTATTGCTGCCCTCCCACGGCCGAGCAGAACATGTTACAGTAGAGCAGCGCACAGAAATCCATGGAATCGCAGTGTACAGCACAAAAGCCGAAGCTACAATAAACTATGCTAACCGAACGTAACACAACCCAAAGTAGCCTTACCCATGCTAATGTGCCGAGGACACTATTGCTCTCCTCCCCAGAGCCGGGCGGAAAGTACTAGAGTACAGTAGCGCGCGTAAGTCCGCCGCATTACAGTGTATATTAC
>NW_016995149.1:0-642 GCF_001483705.2 Eufriesea mexicana | reverse complement strand
CTGAGATTTACTGTGCTCTGATATGCTCTGCTTTGCTCTGGGGATGCCAGAAGTGGTGGCCGAGGCTCGTTGGCTAGAGTTTAGCTATGTTCGGTCACGTTACGTCAGTTTGGTTTAGGTTTGGATAGCTTTGGCTTTTCTGCCATGCACTGAGATTTTATGGACTTCTTCGCTCTTCTGTCCTATAGTATGTTCTACGTGGCTATGTTGAGGCCAGCAAAAATGTTCTCGGCACATTAGGTTTAGTTGGGTAACGGACGGTTATGTTCCGGTTGCCTATGTTAAGACAGGGTAGCAATGGCCTTTGTGCTATACACTGTGTGTATTTCTGCGCTCTGCCGTGCTCTAACTTGATCTGCTTGTCTATGTGGAGGCCAGCAATAGTGGTCTCGGCACGTTACATTCAGGAAGGTTATGTTCGGTTACGTTACGTTTGGCAATGTTAGGGCAGGATAGCTTTGACTTTCCTGTTATATATTGCTATTCGGTTGATTTCGGTGTCCAGCTGTGCTCTAGCATATACCGCTTGGCCTTGAGAGACCAGCAATGGTGGTCTCGTCACTTTAAGTTGATTTATGATACTTTTGCGTATGTCACGTTTGGTCAAGTAAGGACAGGCCAGCTTTGACTTTCCTGCTATAC
>NW_016995148.1:0-566 GCF_001483705.2 Eufriesea mexicana | reverse complement strand
TAAGGAGGAAAGATGCTTTTTGGGTGCTCTAGCCATTGAAATGATATAGATTGTGGCTGGAAAGTTCAATTTTATTGTTATTTTCACTAATATCGTGGTGAGATAACTCCTTTGCATAACTGAGGAGGAAATATTCAATTGGCGAGCTATAGCCGTCGCAATGCTATTGAATCTGGCCGGAAAGTTTATTTTCAATTTCATTTTCGGCTAATATCGTGGTGACATAACATCCTTGCATAAGTAAGGGTGAAAGATACAATTGGCGTGCTATAGCCTTTGCAATGCTTTGGATTCTGGCAGGAAAATTCGATTTTACTGACATTTTCGACTACTATCGTGGTGAGCCACCTTTCTTGCATAAATAAGGCGGAAATATTCTATTGGCGTGCTCTAGTCATTGCAAAGCTATAGAATCTGGAAGGGAAATTCAATTTTAGAGGCATTATACACTAATATCGTGGTGAGCTCTCTTCCTTGCATAAGTAAGGAGGAAAGATACTTTGTGCGTGCTATAGAAATTGCATTGATATAGAATGAGGCTGAAAATACAATTTTGTTGACATTTT
>NW_016995147.1:0-384 GCF_001483705.2 Eufriesea mexicana | reverse complement strand
AATGCAATAGAATCTCTCTGGAAAGATCAATTTTATCTGCATTTTCGACTCATATCGTTGTGAGCAGGCCTTTTCGCATAAATAAGGAGGAATGATACTATTGGCTTGCTATAGACATTGCTATCTAATAGAGTCTGACTACCATGTTCAATTTTATTAACATTTTCGACTAATATCGTGGTGAACAAGCTTCCTCGCATAGATAATTAGGGTAGATTATATTAGTGCGCTATAGCCATGGAATGCGATAGGATATGTCTAAAATGTTTAATTTTCTTGACATTTTCGAATAATATCCAGGTCAGCAAACTTTCTCGCATGTATAAGGAGGAAATACTCTCTTGGAGTGCTGCAACCCTTGCAATGCAACAGAGACTGACTGGA
>NW_016995146.1:0-475 GCF_001483705.2 Eufriesea mexicana | reverse complement strand
TGCAATGAAGGCCTTAGACGATATATTCACTAAGATATTACAGGTTATAGGTTCTGACTAGACATATCCTCTGGAAACTAGGTGGATGTACTTGACATTGGATTGAAGGCGTTAGGCGATCTATTCACCAGGCTGTAACAGATTAGAGATTTTCAATCTACCTATTGTCTGGCAAGTAGGTGCCTATACTTGCCATTAGATTGAAGGCGTTAGGCGATCTAATCACGAAGCTATGGCAGCTTTTATATTCTGATTAGACTCATTCTCAGGCAAGTAGGTGGCTGTACTTGCCATTGGATTGAAGGCGTTAGGAGATCTATTCGCCATGCTATATCATGTTACAGATTTGGATAAAACTATTCTCTGTCAAGTAGATGGATGTACTTGCCATTCGGTTGAAGGCGTTAGGCGTTCTACACACCAATCTATGACAAGTTCTAGATTTTGAATAGACCTATTCTCTGGTAAGTAGATG
>NW_016995145.1:0-431 GCF_001483705.2 Eufriesea mexicana | reverse complement strand
CTTATTTATGCAAGGATGTCATCTCACCACGATATTAGTCGAAAATGTTAATAAAATTGATTTTTCCATTCAGATACTATAGAATAGCGATGGCTATTGCTGGCCGATAGAATCTTTCCTCCTTATTTATGCAAGAAAGTTACCTCACCACGATATTACTAGAAGACGTCAATAAAACAGAATTCTCGAGTCAGATACTTTAGCATTGCAATGGCTATAGCGCGCCAATAGTATCTTTCCTCCTTATTATTGAAGAAAGACAGCTCGCCACGATATTAGTGGAAAATGTTAATTAAATTGAATTTTGCACCCTGATTCTAAAGCATAGCTATGGCTATAGCACGCCAATAGAAGCCTTCCTACTGCTTTGTGCAAGTACGTTTGCTCACCTCGATATTAGCCGAAAATGTCAATAAAATTCAATTTTCCAT
>NW_016995144.1:0-674 GCF_001483705.2 Eufriesea mexicana | reverse complement strand
CATCTTTTATTCGGATAGGAGAGGGTCAGAGAAGAACATATCGAATATTGTTATATGGTTAACTCGTTTCGATCCTAAAATATGTGTTTACGAAACTTAGCTAGAAAGGATCTGCCAGAGTGTGCGAGGTGATATCTCAAACTATTTCTACCCATGTGTTCCCGTGGTCGTATCGAGAATAGTTTCTAAGTCCAATGTGGTTCTTGATCTTGTCCGCCAGTTATAAATTTCGATATTTCGCGTGGTATGTAATTATATATCAGATTTTTCAATTTATGATATCGGCTCTGTAGTTATGGTAAAGTATTCAAATTGGTATTGCTGAACTTAACGATATATGGTATTTATAGGAAAAAGAATAAATAGAAGGAATAAAATAAAAGCAGGATAACAGTTAATAGAGTAGACTATAATTTCATATATAAGATAGAATCTTATATCTATTTATCTAGAATTATGTAGTTACACAGTAGATAGTTATTTCTGTAATTGTAGAACCCAGGGAGATTGTTCATCAGTTCCTTCTTCTTCTTTGTGAACTGGCCTTCACATTAGTCAGAAATCGACGTCGTCTTTATTTTCATTATGGGTTGATATACTTTACAATTTTGCTGGAAGTTTTACGCTGTTATCCATAAATATTTGTTTATTTTTGAATGGTACATTTGATATTT
>NW_016995143.1:0-469 GCF_001483705.2 Eufriesea mexicana | reverse complement strand
AACCTGTGGAGCCACGACCATTACTGCTGGCCTCAAGGGAGACAAACAGAGTACAGCATTGCACAGTAGGACGCTCACATCCACCTAGTGGCAGTGTACAGCAAAAAGCTCAAAGGAATCCCAACCAAATTTACACAAACTAAGCCAAAACGAACTGAATATAGCTCAACCAATCCAGCCGCGGCCACTATTGCTGGCCGCCAGGGAGTCGGGGAGAGTATAGTAGAGCAATGTAGAGGGCAGAAACCTACCGAAGAGCAGTGTGTAACACAAAAGTGGATGATATCCCATCCTAACCTATCCAAACGTATCATAACGGTACGTAATATATTTAAACCTAACCGGTCAGGACCGCTATTGCTGGACTCCCCAGGCGCAAGCTGAACATACAGGAACGCACTGTATCGCAGGTATCCACCGAAATGCAGTGTGTACCACGTAAGTCAATGCTATCCAAACATAACCCAAA
>NW_016995142.1:0-629 GCF_001483705.2 Eufriesea mexicana | reverse complement strand
CCGAGACTCATAATGCTCGCATCCCCAGGGCCCAGCAGGGCGCATTAGAGCAATGCGGAGCGCAGAAATCCTCCGAATAAAAGCGTTTAGCACAAAAGTCAAAGCTATCCTATCCTAACCTCACCAACCGTAACACAAAGGAACGTAACACAATTCAGCCTAACGTGGCGAGAGCACTATCGCTGGCACACGCAGAGCCAAGTAGAATTTGCTAGGGTGCAGTAGAGCGCTGAAATCCTCCGCATTGCTGTGTACAGAGCAACAGTCGAAAGTAACCAAACTATACATTAACTAACCTAGACTAACCAAACGTTACACAAACCAACGTGCCCAGACCACAGTTGTTGGCCTCCCCAGTGCCAAGCAGAAAAGATTAGAACATAGCACAGCGCAGAAATCCGCCGAATAGCAGTGCACAGAACAGGAGCCAAAACTGTCCCCTCCTAACCTAGCCAAACGTAGCGTAGCCAAACGTAATATAACACAACCTAGAGGGCCGAGTTCACTATTGCTGCTCTCCTCAGAGACAAGCAGAGCTCATTAGAGCAATGTAGAGCGCAGAAATCCACCGAATAGCAGCGCACAGCACAAATATCAAAGCTACCCTACCCTAGGCTAGCCAAATCTAA
>NW_016995141.1:0-1995 GCF_001483705.2 Eufriesea mexicana | reverse complement strand
AGCCTACCCGAACCTTGCCAAGCCAAACGTAGCCTAGCTCATCCTGACGAGCCCAGACCACAATTGCTGGCCTCCCCAGTGCCAAGCAAGGCATATTAGGTCACATTAGGTCGCAGAAATCACCCGTACAGCAGTGTATAGCACAAAAGTCAAAGCTATGCTTTCATAACTTGACGAAACGTAACGTAACCAAATGTAAGCTAATTCACCCTAACATGCCGAGACCACTATTGCTGCACTCCAAAGAGACAAGCATAGCACACTAGGGCACAGTAGAGCGCAGGAATCCAACGAAAGGCAGCGTACAGCGCAAAAGTCAAGGCTATCATCTCTTACCCTAACATAGGTAACACAGCCAAACGTAGCCCATCTCAACATAGCGCGCCGAGACTACTGTTACAGGACACCCCAGGGTCGACCGGAGGATAGTAGTGCAATGTAGGGTGGAGAAATCCACCGAACAGACGTGCATAGGGCAAAAGCCAAAGCTATCCATGCCCAACCATACCAACGTAACGTAACCAAGCGCAACATATATCTGCATAACTAGTCGGGACCACTACAGCTGGCATCCCCATATCCCAGCAGAATATACTAGAACAGAGTAGAGCCCAGAAGTCCAACTAATATCAATGTAAAGAACAAAAGTCGTAGCAGTCTAAACCAAACCAAATGTAACCTAACTTAACCGTACGAAACGTGACAGATAATACCGTGCCACGACCGCCATTGCTGGCCTCCCCGGAGTCTAGTAAGGTTCAGTAGAGCAACGAAGAGCGCAGAGATCCGCCGAATTGCAGTGTACAGCGCAAAGGACAAAAGTTATCCTATCCTTAATTTATCCTATCCTTAGCAAACCAAACGTTACCTAGCCAAACGTAAGCGGACGCAACCTAATGCGCCGCGACCACTATTGCCGGCATCCTGCGTGTAGACCGGAGTATACTACAGCAATGTAGAGCGCAGAAATCCACCGCATAGCAGTGTCTAGCGCAAAACTCAAAGCTACCCTCTAGTATCATAACCAAACGTAACATAACTTTACGCAACCTAACACAGACTAACGAGCCTCGGCCACTATCTCTGGCCTCTCCGTCGCCAAGCAGAGAATATTAGATCACAGAAGATTGCAGAAATGTACCGAATATAGGCGTATTGCACAAATGTCAAAAACATCCTAAAAAAACCATACCATACCTAACCTAACCGAACGTAGAATTGCTGAACCTAACGAGCCGAGACCTCTACTGCTGGGATCCACTGATACGTGAAGGGTATAGTAGAGCGCAGTAGAGCGCAGAAATCAACCTTATATGGATGTACAGCACAAAAGTCAAAGCTATCCTATCCTAACCTGAACAAATGTAACAAAACCCACACTAACGCGCCGATACCACTATTGCTGCCATCGCCAGAGCCAAGCAGAATATATTAGGGCAACGCAGAGCGCAGGAGACCACCGAATAGCGGTGTATAGCGCAGAAGTCAAAGATACCCTTACCTATCCAGGCCAAACTTAACGTAATCGAACGTAGCATAACTTTTATCGTACGACAACCATAATTGCTGGCATCCCCAGAGTCTATCAAAGTTTAGTAGAGGAGAGTAGAGCGCAGAAATCCAGCAAATAGCAATGTATAGCACAAAAGTCAAAGGTATCCTAATCTAACAAGTCCTAGCTTAGCCTAGCCGAACATAGAGTACCTCTAAATAACGTGCCGCGACAACTATTGCTGGCTTCTCCAGAGACAAGCAGAATATGATACAGCACAGCAGGGCACACAGGTCTATGGAATGGCAATATGTAGTTCGAAAGTCAAAGATATCCTAAAAGAACCCACAGAAACCTAACATAACCAAACGTAACCTAACAGACCCTAACGCGCCGCGGCCAGTATTTATGTTATTCCCAAAGCGAAGCAGTGTGTAATAGATCACAGTACAGCGCAGGAATCTACCAAATAGCAGTGTACTGCACCTGAGTCACAGCTATCC
>NW_016995140.1:0-371 GCF_001483705.2 Eufriesea mexicana | reverse complement strand
GCAGATTTTGTTTAATTGCACTTAGTATTCTTGGTATCCATCGCTAAGCTGAATTACAGTAGCGAATTAATTGTGCTAATTTGTATATTATGTGTTAATCTGTATGTGGCGCCAAAATGGTAGACATTCCTTTCTAAATTTTTCAAATTTGTGTTATCCCCTTCCCCACAAAAAAAAAGAAAGGAAATTCGATTATTAACGAAAATATCGCATTAATTTGGCAAATGTTGATTCCGAAGCTGAAGAACAATTTTTCTTACCAATCTTCCAAAATGAACAATCAACGATTTTGGTATCGGTACCATTTCTGTCCATTTTCTGTTATTTTTCCACTTAAAATCAGGATTTTTTGGAATTAATTTACATTCGCA
>NW_016995139.1:0-3309 GCF_001483705.2 Eufriesea mexicana | reverse complement strand
AAATATTAATATATCTGTTCAACAAAAATTTATTAACTGATCATAACGAATTCGAGGTAATAAGGTTCGTATATACAATAATAATAATAAATTTATTATAAATATTAATAAAAATATAAATACAAAATTTTCATAATTATAAAATATTATTGTTAAAATTAAACTTATAAATAATAAATTTAAATATTCTGATAAAAAAATTATTGTAAATATTCTTCTATAATATTCAATATTAAAACCAGGAATTAATTCAGATTCACCTTCAATTAAATCAAAAGGAGTTCGATTTAAATCAATTAATAATCTTAAAAAAATAAATAATATATTGGATGTAATAAAATAAAAAAATTAATTTTAATTTGATTCTCAAAAATATTTTTTAAAGAAAATCTTTCAATTAAAATTATAAAAATTAATAATATAAAGAAGAATCTAATTTCAAATGAAATTATTTGGGCAATTGAACGAATAGAACCTAATATTGAATAATTATTATTAGAAAATCAACCAATTATAAAAATAGGATAAATTATTAACCTTAAATTAAAAAAAATATAAATTATAGAATATTTATATTCATAAGAATTAATTAAATTAAATCAAGGATAAATTAATCATAATATAAAAGATAAAATAAATATAATTATTGGTACTTAATAAAAATATTAAATTGTAATTAAAAAATAATCATTCTTTTGAGGTTAATTTTAAAGCATCACTAAAAGGTTGCAATAAACCTTTATAACCAATTTTATTAGGTCCTATTCGTATTTGAATTATTGATATAAATTTTCGTAACAATAATGTTAAAAATGCGATTCTAATTAATAATAAAATTATTATAACAAAAATATTTATTATTCAATAATAGTAATAATAAATATTTATGAATTCAAAAATTATTATTTATTATAATAATTTATAATTTAAACTAAATCCTAAATTTAATACACTAAATATGTTTAAATAACTAAGATTTTTAATATAATATTATTTATTATTTAATTTTAAAATAATTTTTAAATTAAAGTCCTTTCGTACAATTAATTTAAATAAAATTATTATAGATAAAAACCGATCTGACTTACGTCGATCTGAACTCAAATCATGTAAGATTTCAAAAGTCGAACAGACTTAATCATTAAATTTCTTCATTTAAAATTTATCTTAGTTCAACATCGAGGTCGCAAACATCTTCATTAATATGAACTTTAAAAAGATATTACGCTGTTATCCCTAAGGTAATTTAATTTTTTTATTAACAAAATTATATCAAATTAATTTTTCTTAAATCAAAGTATTATTTAAAAATAAAGTTTATTAAATTTATTAATCCTCCCAATGAAATATAATTAATATTTCTTAAAATAAATAAAAAATTAAAAATAATAATTATATAAAATTCTACAGGGTCTTATTGTCCCATAATTTTATTTTAGCATTTTAACTAAAAATTTAATTTCATAATATATATTGGAGACAGTATATATTTCATTAATTCTTTCAAACCATTCTCCAATTAAAAGACAATTGATTATGCTACCTTTGTACAGTCAGTATACTGCAGCTATTTAAATAAATTCATTGAGCAGATTGACTTAAAATTAAATTCTATAAGACATGTTTTTGTTAAACAGGTGAATATAAATATTAAACTATTTTTTTTGCCGAATTCCTTAAATATATATATATATATATAATTTTAATATATTATATAAATTAATTACTAATTTAATCATTATAACAAATTAATTATTATTTATAATTTTTTTTTTATAAATATTATATTTTAAATTTAAAATTTTTAAAAATTTTACATTTAAATTATTAAATATTTTTTATTAAGAATTATTTTTAAAATAATAAAAATTTAATTTAAAAATTTATAAATAATAAAAATTAAATTTATAGTTTATCCCATAAATTTTTTATATAAAATTTTTTATTTCATTTAAATTTTGAAATAAAAATAAATTACATATAAATTAAATTTAATTATAAAAAAACTAGATATCAATAAATTCGAATAACATTTAATTTCTAAATATAAATTTATAATTTTTATATTACAAAAAAAATCATTTATATTTAGCTCTTTTATTTTCGAGATAATTAAATTTTTAAATTTAAATTAATTAACCCTGATACAAAAGGTACAAATTTAAATTTTACTTATTAATATTTAAAATTTTCATTTTCATTACTATATATTATTTTTAAATTAAATTAATTTAAAAATTTTACTAAAACTTTTATAAATCATTAAAATTTTAAATAATAAATTATTTAATAAAACAATAAAATTTATTAAATATTAATTTAATTAAGAATTTCATAATCGAATATAATTAATTTATTAAAAATAAAATTTCATTTGAAATTAAATCTTTAGTTTTCTAAAAACACTTTCCAGTACTTTCACTATGTTACGACTTATTCCATATATAATGAAATTGACGGGCAATTTGTACATTTATTTTATTATATTCAATATAACTAATTTATTATATTTACTATTAAATCCTCTTTCAAATTAATATTAAAATTAATTATTCAAAACTTAAAATTATTGTAATTCATTAAATCTTAAATTTCCCACATTTTCATTTGAATTCATATTTCAGATTAAATATATTAGTATAAAAATACTTTCTTGATTTTTTATTTATAATAAATCTTTTAAACAACAATACATAAAGATAATTTCAGTACTTCTTATCATGGAATATCAAATTAATCAACAAATTTCCCTAAATAATAAATAAACCGTCATATTAATTAATTTTAATGATTTACATTTAATTATAAATTATTTTCTTAGTTTTTAGAACAGGGTATCTAATCCTGGTCTTTAATTAAAATTTATGAAATCTATTTAAATAAAAATTATTTTTAAATATAATTTATAAATTTCACCAAAAAATTATTTATTTTAATAATTTATTTATTTTAAAAGTTAAACTAATCTAAATTTGACATAATTAATTTATAAATATTAGATTAACCGCTATTGCTGGCACTAATTTTATCACTATTAAAATTAATTCCCGAATTTAATTTTCATTTATTGTTACAGAAACTAAATATTAATATAAATTAAAATTTTTAAAATTAAATATCTTTATATTAAATTTAAATTTAAAACTTAACTAATTTATTAATATAATTAATCAATTAAGCTATAATAATATTTATGTTTAATAATAAAAGTAATTCAGAATCTATAGCCTGTTATAGCATGACGAATAGTTCACCTTATGTCTACAGTCCAGTGGTAAGTATAGGCATCTACTTACCAGAGAACAGATC
>NW_016995138.1:0-780 GCF_001483705.2 Eufriesea mexicana | reverse complement strand
GGCATGGGAGCCCCCCGTGACCGAGCGTATGGACCCCGAGCTCCTGCGGCGTGTGATCGACACTCTCTTCCCGGTGGTGGCGCAGGAGGGGGGGGGCAACCCGCTGCAGTGCAGTCGGAACTGGTCGGACGGTCCGACGTGCTGGGGGTCTCGCGCGAGTAGTTGGGCCGTGCGGTCGTTAGGACGGGGCGAGGAGCACCGCCCCCGGAACGGACGGCATCCCAGGCCGAGCCTTTGCTCTGGCTCTGGAAGCGTGGGGGTGACCGTGTGCGACGGCGGTTCGACAGCTGCCTCAGGACCGGTCGCAACCCGACATTTTGGAATAGAGCGAGGGTTGTGCTGATCCCGAAAGTAGGCAAGCCGCGGAACTCTCCGAAGGCTTACCGGCCGATATACATGCTCGACGAGACGGGCAAGCTCTTCGAACGCGTACTAGCTGCCCGCTTCCGAGAGCATTTAACGGACGTGGGTCCCGGTCTCAGCGTCAGCCAGTTCGGATCCCGGCAGGGTAGGTCCACGAGCGACGCGACCAAGCGCGTGCGTACTCTGTCGGAGGCTGCCGCTGACCGCTGCCGGGTGGTGCTGGCGGTCGGTGTGGATATCGCCAACGCCTTCAACACCCTGCCCTGGGCCGCCATCCCGTGTGCCCTGTTCTCCTACAGTGTTCCCCTATACATGATGGCGGTGATCCGCGACTATTTGGCGGAGCGCTCGATGGAGTATCCCGGACGATACTCGACCGTCGTGCGGGCGACGAACTGCTGGGCACCACAGGGATCG
>NW_016995137.1:619-1027 GCF_001483705.2 Eufriesea mexicana | reverse complement strand
GCAGAAATCCACCGCATTGCAGTGAATGGCACAATGGCCGTAGGCTGCCTGACCTAACCTGACGTAGCCTAACCAATCCAAACGAGGCATAACCCAGCATGAGGTGCCGCGACCACTGCTCCTGGCCTCGCCAGGGCCTAGCGGAATGTAGTAGAGCACAGTCGAGCGCAGAAATCCGCCGCACAACAGTGTATAACACGAAAGTCAGAACTAACCTTAATGAACATATCCCAAACTAAACTAACCAAACATGACATAACTCGACCTAACCTGCCGGGAACAATATTGCTGGCATTCCCAGGGATAAGCATACTGTAGTGCAACACAGTACAGCGCAGGAATACACCGAATAGCACTTTATAGCACGAAAGTCAAGGATAACCTGGCCGACCTTTACCTAACCGAACA
>NW_016995137.1:0-497 GCF_001483705.2 Eufriesea mexicana | reverse complement strand
AGGAATGCCTAAGCAATCCCATCCTATCCTCCCAAATGTAACATAAGCGAACGTAGCATAGCTCAAACTAACGTGCCGGGACCAACATTGCTGGCTACCCCACAGCCAATCAGAACATGCTGGAGCACACTGGAGCGCAGACGCCCACCTGACAGCAGTGTACAGCACAAAAGTCAAAGTAGCCTATCCTAAACTAGCGAAACGTGACATACCCAAACTTAGTCTTACTCAACCTAACATAGCGAGAGAAATATTGCTGGCCCCAACAGATACAAGCGGAGTGTACCAGAACACAGCAGCGCGGAGAAATCCACCACATTGTAGTCTGCAGCACAATAGCCGTAGATATCATAACGTAAACTGACCTAACGTAACGGAACAAACGTAGTATAGCTCTAAAGAAAGTGCCGCAACATCTGCTTCTTGCCTCCCCAGAGTCAAGCATAGTGTAGCAGAGGTCAGTAGATCACAGAAATCCACCGAATGACAGTGTACAG
>NW_016995136.1:0-538 GCF_001483705.2 Eufriesea mexicana | reverse complement strand
TGGTATGATGATGATCTAAATTCGCACCCAACATCTGCCGCTATATCCGAAATGGACCAGGTAAGGCAAAGCAGCGCAAAGGCGCCGAGAAGCTTAAGAAACAATAGTTGTCCTGACCTAGCAGATGGCAGAAGCTGGGGAGGGTTCTGGTGTAAGGTGTCGGCCAGAATGGAACTGATGATCCCTATAGCTGCAAAGCCGAGCTGCGCAGTGCGGGAGACTTCGGTGAAGTTGTAGGGTCCGATCCGGCAAGTCCACTTACCTCGCCTCCTCGTTGGTGCCCTCGGGGTCCAGTGGGTGGTGTCCCATGCTTTCGCGCATGCCACCGGATGCGAAAGAGGGTGTGGCAACGGGCCATGGAGACCTTCGGTTGGATCTCATATCCATGCCATACCCGAAGTGGCCCAAGAGGAATACGCCAATACGTGTATCTCACCGGGCGCTCTCCTAAGCCTTCTATGGTCATGCGCGGGTAGACTTCCTCCGCTGGTTGGACCTGTTCATTTCTTTGGTTGGTGATGATCTAAATTCGCACCCA
>NW_016995135.1:0-670 GCF_001483705.2 Eufriesea mexicana | reverse complement strand
TGTTTTGATGTATGTATTGATGTATAGATAGATGGATGGGCTGGTGGATGGACGTATGTATGAATGGATGTATGGATCGATGGATGTATGGATGGGTTTATGAATGCATGGGTTGATGTTTGGATGGGTGGATGTATGGAACGGTAGATGTATGTCTGCATGGATGTGCGCGTGGATGAATGGAGTGGTGGATGAACTGAAGAGCGGGTGAAAGGAAGGGTGGAGGAACGGATGCATGTATGGTGGAAGGGCGTATGTATGGATGCATGTATGGATGGATGTATGGATGTATGGATGTATATATGTATGAACGTTTGGATGGGTGTATTTGTGGATGGATTTATTTATGGATGGATGGTTATATCGATGGATGGATGTTTGGGTGGATAGATGTATGGTAGCGTGGATGTATGGATGTATGGATGTATATATGTATGAACGTTTGGATGGGTGTATTTGTGGATGGATTTATTTATGGATGGATGGTTATATCGATGGATGGATGTTTGGGTGGATAGATGTATGGTAGCGTGGATGTATGGATGTATGGATGTGTGGGTGGATGAATGGATGTGTGGATGGAAGGAAGTGTGAGTGGATGGATGGATGGATGAAGGGATACATGGATGGATGGATGGTTGTATGGATGTATGGATGGATGTATGGATGA
>NW_016995134.1:0-520 GCF_001483705.2 Eufriesea mexicana | reverse complement strand
AGAAGTCCACCGAATAGCGGTGTATAGCACAAAAGTCGAAGCTACCCTACCCTAACTGTATATACTAACCAAACATGAAATAACGTATCCTAACACACCCAGTCCGCTACAGTTGGCCTCTCCATCGCCAAGAAGAACGTATTAGTGGCTCGCGGAGCTCAGAAGCTCACAGCACGTCAACGTACGGCAGAAAAGTCATAGCTATCCAAACCTAACCCAGACCAACCTAACGTAACCAAACGAAGCCAAGCTTGACCTACCGTGCGGAGGCCACTATTACTGGCCTCCCCATAGTCGTGCAGGGTATAGTAGTGAGATGCAGAGCGCAGAAATCCGACGGATAGAAGTGTATAACGCAAAACTCAGTGCTGGCCTATCCTAACCTAACCAAACATAACGTAATCACACGTAATCTAACTGAATATAACGTGCCGAGACTATTATTGGTGGCGACCCGAGAGCCAAGCGGAGCATATTAGAGCAGTCCAGATCGCAGAAATCCAGCGAACAGCAGCGTATA
>NW_016995133.1:0-1170 GCF_001483705.2 Eufriesea mexicana | reverse complement strand
GGCAGATTCTATGGAATTGCAGTGGCTACAGCATGTCAATGGAATCTTTCCTCCTTATTTTGGTGAGTGGGATTGCTCGCTGGGATATTAGTCGAAAATGTCGATAAAATTGAATTATGCAGCGAGATTCCATAGCATTGTGATGGCTATAGTACGCCATCAGTATCTATTCTCCTTATTTATGTAAGAGAGATAGCTCACCACGATATTAGTCGAAAAGGTAAATAAAATAGAACTTTCCTGCCAGATTCTGTAGCATTGCAATGGCTATAGCATGCCAGTTGAATCTTTCCTCCTTATATATGCAAAAATGTTCGGTCACCACGTTATTAGACGAAAGCGTCAATAAAATGTAATTTTCCCGCCAGACTCTGTAGCATTGCAATTGCAATGGCGCTCCAATAGAATCCATCCTCCTTATCTATGCAATAAAGGTAGCTCCACACGATATTAGTCGAAAAGGTCATTAAAATTAAATTTTCCAGACACATTCTATAGCATTGCAATGACTATAGCAAGTCAGTAGAATCTTTCCTGCTTATATACGGAAGAAAGATAGGTTGCCACGATATTAGTCGAAAATGTAAATGAAATTGAATTTTCCAGCCAGATTCTATCGCTTTGTAATGGCCATACCGCGCAAATAGAATATTTCATCCTTATTTATGCAATACAGCAATTTCACCACGATATTATTCCAAAATGTCCATAAAAATGTATTTTCCAGCTAGATTCTATAGCATTGCAGTGGCTATGGTGCGACAATGCCATAGTACGCCAACAGGATCTATTCTCCTTATTTATGTAAGAGAGTTAGCTCACCACGATATTAGTCGACAATGTAAATAAAATTGAATTTTCCTGCCAGACTCTGTAGCAATGCAATGGCTATAGCATGCCAGTAGAATCTTTCCTCCTTATATATGCAAAAATGTTAGGTCACCACGATATTAGACGCAAACGTCAATAAAATGTAATTTTCCCGCCAGACTCTGCAGCATTGCAATGGCAATGTCGCGCCAATAGAATCCATCCTCCTTATTTATGCAAGAAAGTTAGGTCACCACGATATTAGTCGAAAAGGTCATTAAAATTTAATTTTCCAGACAGATTCAATAGCATTGCAATGGCTATATCACGCCAATAGTATCTATTGTCCTTATATATGCA
>NW_016995132.1:0-1042 GCF_001483705.2 Eufriesea mexicana | reverse complement strand
ACATTCTATATCATTGCATTGGGTAAAGCACTCAAAAAGTATCTTTCCTCCTTACTTACGCAAAGAAGTTAGCTCACCACGATATCAGTCGAAAATGTCTATAAAATTGTATTTTCCAGGATGATTCTATATCTTTGCAATGCCTATAGCACGCCAACAGAACCTTTCCTCCATATCTATTGAAGAAAGTTGACTCACAGCGATTTTAGCCGAAAATGACAATAAAATTGGATTTTCCAGCTAGACACTATAGCTTTGAAATGACTAGAGCACGCCAACAGAACCTTTCCTCCATATCTATTGAAGAAAGTTGACTCACAGCGATTTTAGCCGAAAATGACAATAAAATTGGATTTTCCAGCTAGACACTATAGCTTTGAAATGACTAGAGCACGCCAACAGAACCTTTCCTCCATATCTATTGAAGAAAGTTGACTCACAGCGATTTTAGCCGAAAATGACAATAAAATTGGATTTTCCAGCTAGACACTATAGCTTTGAAATGACTAGAGCACGCCAACAGAACCTTTCCTCCATATCTATTGAAGAAAGTTGACTCACAGCGATTTTAGCCGAAAATGACAATAAAATTGGATTTTCCAGCTAGACACTATAGCTTTGAAATGACTAGAGCACGCCAACAGAACCTTTCCTCCATATCTATTGAAGAAAGTTGACTCACAGCGATTTTAGCCGAAAATGACAATAAAATTGGATTTTCCAGCTAGACACTATAGCTTTGAAATGACTAGAGCACGCCAACAGAACCTTTCCTCCATATCTATTGAAGAAAGTTGACTCACAGCGATTTTAGCCGAAAATGACAATAAAATTGGATTTTCCAGCTAGACACTATAGCTTTGAAATGACTAGAGCACGCCAACAGAAAGTTACATCCTTACTTCCGAAAGAAAGCTCGCTCACCACGATATTAGTCGAAAATGTGAACAAAATTGTATTTTCCAGCCACATTCTATAACATTGCAAAGGCTATAGCGCTCAAAAAGCATCTTTCCTCTTTACTTTCGCAAGGAAGTTAGCA
>NW_016995131.1:0-633 GCF_001483705.2 Eufriesea mexicana | reverse complement strand
GATATCCTGACCCAACCTAACCAAACGTATCCTAACCCAAAATTATGTGCCGTGGCCACAATTTCTGGCCACCCCTAAGCCAAGCAAAACATGTTAGGGCACAGTAGAGCGCAGAAATCTACCGAATGGCAGAGTATAGCACAAATCAAGCCAATCCCGGCCAGACCTAGCACTAACCTAACATAACAAAACATGGCATAGCACAACCTATCGTGTCACTACCACTACTGCTGGCCTCCACATATCCAAGCTTATCCAAGCAGAACACATTCGAGTGGAGCAGAGCGCAGGAATCCATAGAATCGCAGTGTACATCAGAATAGTGAAAGCTGTCCAAACGTAACCCAAAGCAACGTAACCAAACCAAAGGTAGCCTAACTGAACATAACGTACCGCTGGCGCCTACTATTTCAGGACTCCCCAGAGACAAGAAGAATATACTACAGCATAGTAGACCGCAGAGAACCACCGCACTGCAGTGTAGAGCACAAAAGTTAAACATATCCAACCATAACTTGACCTAACATGACCTAACCAAACGCAGCATAACTGAACCTAACGTGCCGAGAGCACCATTGCTGGCCTCCCCAGAGGCAAGCAGAGACTGTTCTAGCAGGGCAGAGAGCAAAAATC
>NW_016995130.1:0-801 GCF_001483705.2 Eufriesea mexicana | reverse complement strand
TGTGGAAGCCTGCAATAGTGCTCGCGGCACATTGGAGTGAGTTATGTTAGGTTCGGTTATATTACGTTTGGTTAGGTTACGAGGTGATATCTTTGACTTTAGTGGTATATTCTGCTATTAGGCGGATTTCTGCGTTCTAGAGTGCTCTCGTATTGCCAGCTTGGCTCTGGGAAGGTCAGCAAAAGTGCTCTCGACTCGTTGTGTTGAGTGAGGCTACGTTTCGCTATATCCTGTTTGTTTGGATTAGGTTTTCGTACCTCTGACATTCCCGATTTACACTGCTATTCTATGGATTTCTGCTTTCTACACTCCGCTAGTGAGTACCGCTTGTCTCTTGGGAGGACAGTGATAATGGGCTCGGCACGTTATGTTGTGTTATGTTACATTTGATTAGGTTGGTTTAGGAGAAGTTTGGCCAGGGTAGCATGACCTTTTGTGCTGCACACTGCTTTTCGGTGCATTTCTGCGGCCTACTGTGCTCTAGTACGCCCTGCTCGGCTCCGGGGATGGCAGCAGTTGCAGTCCCGGCGCCTTAATTTGGGTTAGGCTATGTTTGGTTGTGCTTCGTTGGTCCGGGTTAATGTTGTGTGGCTCCCACTTTTCCAACATACACTGAGATTCTATGGATTTCTGCGTTCTACTCTCCACTAGTGTGCTCTGCATGGCTCTGTGGACGCCTGCAATTGTGCTCGGGGCACATTGGGATGAGTTAGGTTACGTTTGGTTATATTACGTTTAGTTAGGTTGTGAGAGGGTAGTTTGTACTTTATTGCTATAGTCCCCTATTAGGAGGACCTCTGC
>NW_016995129.1:0-607 GCF_001483705.2 Eufriesea mexicana | reverse complement strand
GTGAGCTAAGTCTCTTGCATAAATAAGGAGGATAGATTCTGTTGGTGTGCTATGTGCACTTCAATGCGATATTATCTGGCTTGGAAAATACAATTGTATTGGCAGTTTCTACTAATATCGTGGTGAGCTATCTATATCTACTTTGCATCAACAAGGAGGGTAGATGTTATTGGCGTGCAATAGCCATTGCATTTCTATAGCATCTAGATGGAAAGTTAAATTTTATTGACATTTTCGAATAATATGGTGGTGAGCTAACTTTCTTGCATAAATAAGGAGAAAAGATTCTACTGCCGTACTATAGACATAGCAAAGCTATAGAAACTGGCTAGAAAATACATTTTTATTGACATTTTCGACTAATATCGTGGTCAGCTATCTTTCAGGCATAAATAAGGATGATAGTTTCACTTGGCGTGCTATTGCCATTGCAGTGCTATAGAATCTGAATGGGAAATTCAATTTCCTCGACATTTTCGACTAATATCGCGGTGAGCTATCTTTCTTACGTAAATAAGGAGGAATGATTCACTTGGCGTGCTACAGTCTTTGCAATGCTATAGAATCTGGCTGGAATGTTCAATTTTATTGACAGTTTCTACTAATA
>NW_016995128.1:0-685 GCF_001483705.2 Eufriesea mexicana | reverse complement strand
CCAGCAATGGTGGACGCGACTCGTTAGGTTTTGTTACTCTACGTTCGGTTAGGTTAGGATAGACAATGTGTGGCTAGGGTATCTCTGATTTTTCCGATATACGGTGCTATTTGGTGGCTTTCTGCGCTCTACTCAGGTCTAGTATATTCTGCTTTTCTTTGGGAGGGCGGCAACCGTGGTCTCGGTACGTTTGGTTGAGATAGATTACGTTCGTTTATATTACGTTTGGATAGAATAGGACAGGGTTGAGTTGACTTCTGTGCTATAGGCTGCTATTCGGAGGATTTCTTCGCTATACATTGCTCTATTATACTCTGTCCGTGAGGCCAGTAATAGTGATCTCGGCACGTCAGGTTGAGTTAAGCTACGTTCGGTCACGTTACGTGTGACTATGTTAGGATAAGGTAGCTTCGACTACTGTGCTATGGACTAAGATTCTGTTGGCCTCTGCGCTCTACTTCTCTCTACTATGTTCTACTTGGCTCTGTGAAGGCAGCAATGTTGGTCTCGGCAGGTCAGGTTGTGTTAGGTTACGTTTTGTTACGTTACGCTTTGTTACGTTGGGATGGGACGGCTATGACTTTTGTTCTGCACACTGTTATTCGGTGGATTTCTGGGCTCAACAATGCTCTACTAAACTCTGCACGAACCTCGGGCTGCCAGCAACAGCGGTCGCGGTACGTTA
>NW_016995127.1:394-638 GCF_001483705.2 Eufriesea mexicana | reverse complement strand
CACCACGATATTAGTCGAAAATGTCAATAAAATTGAATTTTGCAGACAGATACTTCTGCCTTGTGGTGGATATAGCACTCCAAATGGATTTTTCCTACTTACGTATGCAATTAGGATATCTCACCACGGTGTTAGACGAAAATGTCAAAAAAATTGAATCTTCCGGCCACATTCTACAGCATTGCAATGGCTACAGCACGCCAAAAGTATCTTTCCTGCATACTAATGCAAGGAAGCTGGCTCA
>NW_016995127.1:0-307 GCF_001483705.2 Eufriesea mexicana | reverse complement strand
AGTACGCCAAAAGGATCCTTCCTCCATACTTATGCAAGGAAGCTAGCTCACCACGATATTAGCCGAAAATGTCAATAAAATTGAACTTTGCAGCTCGATTCTGCAGATTTGCAACGGCTATAGCACGCCAATAGAATTTTTCCTCCTTATTTATGCAAGAAAGCTAGCTCACCACGATATCAGGCGAAAATGTCAATAAAATTGAATTTTCCAGAAGATATTTCTGCATTGCTTTAGCCATAGTACTCCAAAAGAATTCTTCCCCCTTACGTATGCAAGGAAGATAGCTCGCCACGATATTAGTCGA
>NW_016995126.1:0-2107 GCF_001483705.2 Eufriesea mexicana | reverse complement strand
TCGTTATCTTGGTGTTCTTTTCCTAAGTTAAATCAGTTTACGAGTTTCGAGTTTGTGTTATCGTGTTCTTGTTCTTTCCATAATTTTCGGTGTCTCAAGACCAGTATTCACCATCCTACAGTACTTTCTTCTATTTTCACATTTATATATCACATACCCAAAATTTGGATACGAAATCACATAAAAATGATAGAGGAATTAGAATTAGACGCGTTAGAGGTTTATTTTCACATTTATATATCACATACCCAAAATTTGGATACGAAATCACATAAAAATGATAGAGAAATTAGAATTAGACGCGTTAGAAAGATTAGAATAGATCCGAAGATTATTAGATTCCGAGTCCGATGAAGATCATAGAGTAGTATTTACCCAACGACGCATAAATATCATTAACAGTGACGATGAATTTAGTACTGAATCATCATCAGATGAGGAAAATGGAGGACCACAAAAACTGGCAATCAGTATCCCAAGCAAATTATAGCTGTCATCACACTTGGGAAGAAGATTGTAGCTTAAGCTTTTAAGAATAGAAGAGCAAACATTGTAAGCCGTTGCTACTTCAAAATTACAAAGTGAATTAATTGTAATAAAATTTTTTAAACTGGTAAGCCTTTCTTAATCTGCATATATAGGTTTATAATTGTTGACTTTCGATTGCATAAATTTTGTTATATTTAAAAACAAAATTTGGCCCATAGAAGGTTAAATGAGAAAAGAAAATCAGGTGTATTTCATTTCAATATTTCATGTGCAGTTACTTCTAATACTGTTATAGCCTCATACTCGTTACTCGAGCTTCCTGGTATTAAAACAAACAGTGACTGACAATGAGAGTCATCGCTCGAGTGCAAAGGGTTATTATTGATGTTAATGACTCTGCAAGTAGTAGTAGTAATAATGGTAATAGTTGAAACAACGATTCGGAATAAAATTGTAATACAAAGAAATTACTTTAAGAAGTAATTGTTTAAAATAATGGTTTAGATTAGGTTAGGTTTTTCAACGTGTGCCAATGATTATACAGGTCATTTAATTCTAAGTCAAATAATATAAATGACAGAAAAAATAAAAATGGATTTTAGAAAGAAAGTTCCACGTAATCATGGGGTCCGGGTACCGTGAAGTCGGTCCTGATCTGATCACGCACTCATCACGTGCAGTCGTCGCACTCGGTATCTCGTACAGTGTTGGTAGGGGTCTCGAGGTTGAGTCGCTGTGTGTTAGTGAAATATCGGTGTGAGTCAGAAGTGACTCGGGCAAGGTTCTCTCTGCTGCGATATTCAGAGCTAAATTTGCATAAGACCACTTCCATTGGTCGTTAAAAGACTGGTCCAATGTCCTTTAAATTATTTTAAATTATATTTAAAATAAATGTAAATTAATTAAAATTATATTGAAAATAAATATCAATTAATTCAAATTATTTGGGTCCGATGGAATTCTGTGGGTACGTCGACCAACAGGTAAACGATTCATTGTTCGTTATCCAATTCTAATAATAAAACATGAAGGAGGAAGTATGGTTTAGGGGTATTTTTCTGTGTTGGTCCTCTGTACTAAATTAACCCCTTGCATTCGAAGATTTTTTCGCTACAAAGATGTAATATTTAGAACCTTTTCTTATATTTCTCTGATCGTAAGCTCGGTAATACCGGTTATGGTGAAATAAATAAAGAAAATCACGTGTATTTCATTTCAATATTTCACGCATGGTTACTTCTAATCTAGTTATTACCTCATATTCGTTACTTAAGCTTCAAGATAGTGAAACATACAATGGCTGACATAGAGAGCCATTGCTCGAGTTAAAATTTCTCTTCAGCTGTGATAATAAAAATTGTAAAAATTCCAGTTTCGTATTTTTACAAGGGTGATCCGATTTGAATAGAACTTCGTGCAATTGAAAAATTGGCAGAAGTTGATACATAAGAAGTGTCTTCTTAACCCCTTGGCAACTGTGGGCGTATATACGCGCTCAGAAATTTTGTTTTTGTGACACGGAAGGAGCATGTAAGCGCTCAACACAGTTTGCTTCTCTGGCACGGAGGGCGCATCTTTACCCAAACTTTTGCCGTTCTCGGCGGACATTGTAAATGAA
>NW_016995125.1:0-551 GCF_001483705.2 Eufriesea mexicana | reverse complement strand
ATGTATGTATAGATGTATGTATGGATTTATGCATGGATGGATGGAATGGCGGATGGATGTATGGATGTACATATGTATGTATGTATGGATGGATGGATGTATGGATGTAGGAATGTGTTGATGCACGGATGTATGGATTTATGCTTGTGTGGGTGTATAAATAGATGGATGTATGGATGTATGTATGAATGTATGAATGGATGTAGTTAAAGATGTATGTATGGATGTATGTATGGATGTCTGTATGGATGGATGTAATGTTAGACGGATTCATGGATGGGTGGAAGGGTGGATGAATGGATGGATGCGTGTATGGAAGGGCGAATGCACGGATGTATGTATGGCTGTATGTATGGATGTATGTATGGATGTATGTACGGATGTGTCTATGCATGTATGTATGGGTGAGTGTATGGGTTTGTGTGTGGATGTATGGATGTATGTATGGATGTATGGGTGTACGAATGTATGGTTGCACGGAAGCACGTATGTACGGATGTGTGGGTGGATGAATGGATGTGTGGATAGACGGAAGAACGGATGTTTGTATG
>NW_016995124.1:0-729 GCF_001483705.2 Eufriesea mexicana | reverse complement strand
GCAAGAAATTGTGGTCTCGGCGCGTTAGGTTGAGATAAGCTACCTCGGTCCTGTTAAGTTTGGTTATCATTAGATAGGGTAGCTTTCACTATTGTACTATGCGCTGCGATTCTATGAACCTCTGCGCTCTGCTCGCCTCTAGTATGTCCAGCTTGGCTCTGACGAAGGCAGCAACAGCGGTCTCGGCACGTTAGGAGGTGTTATGTTACTCTTGGTTACGTTACGTTTGGCTACGTTAGATTAGCTTTGACTTTCGTTCTATACACGGATATACGGTGGGTTTCTGCGCTCCACCGTGCTGTAATATATTCTGGTGGCACTGGGCATGACAGCAACAGTGGTTGCGGCACGTTGGGCAGAGCTATGTTACGCTTGGCTCGGCAAGGTTAGGATAGGTTTGATTAGGGTACCTTTGACCTTAGAAATATACACTGCCGTCGACACCTGTGCACTGCAATGTTCTACTAGCACATGCTTTATCCTGTGGAGGCCAGCAATATCGGACGTGGCACGCTTGGTTGTGATGGGTTACGTTAAATTTGTTTGGGATAGGATAGGATATCTTTGACTTTTGTTCTGTACACTGAATTGCGGTTGACTTCGGCGCCCTACTGTGCTCGACTGTGTTCTGCTTGGCTCTGGGGCATCCAGAAATAGCGGCCGCGTCTCGTCATGTTGAGTTGCACTTCGTTGGACTCGTTCACGTTTGCTTGGTATAGGTATGGATAT
>NW_016995123.1:0-388 GCF_001483705.2 Eufriesea mexicana | reverse complement strand
TCCAATTTTGGTTAAGTGCGTAACTGAATCCAAATTATGTTGATTATGTACGTAAAGCATATAATCATATCAACGTAGCATACTGATTATACTGAACAAAGTTAAGAAACAACGTAATTATTTGGGAATTTCGATATTTTCTCTATCTTTTAGGATACATAGGTTGAAACTAAAATTAGCATAATAAAATAACATTTCATACGTCAGTAAACAATGAGTTTTTTTCGAGCATACATGTAGAAGGGCCATAATTAAATTGAATCGAAGAAATAAGACAAAAGCTGCGTGGCATAAGTTGAGAAACATATATCGTTTAACAGGTTGTCTGCCATGGGGGTCACCGGTGACCGGCACTCAACTTGGCGGTGGCGCCACGGGGGCCACCGGT
>NW_016995122.1:0-954 GCF_001483705.2 Eufriesea mexicana | reverse complement strand
ATTTCTGTGATCTCCTGTGCCCTACTTCATTCTTCTTGGCTCTGGGCAGGCCAGGAGCAGCGCTCGCGGCACGTTACATCCGGCTACGCTACGTTTCGTTAGGTTAGGTTATGTCAGATTGGGTTTGGACATCTTGGACTTGTGTGTTATACACTGCTTTTCTGTGGATTTCTGCGCTCTACATTACTCTACTATACTCTGTTAGACTCTAGGGGCGAGCAATGGTGGCCGTGGCACGTTAGGTTGTGTTATGTTACTATTGGCTAGGTTAAGTTAGGCTACGTTTAGTTAGGATCACTTCGACTTTCGTGCTATACACTGTTTTCGGTGTATTTCTGTGATCCACTGTGCTCTGCCACATTCTGCTTGTCTCTGTGGGAGCCAGTAATAGTGGTCACATCGTGTTAGATTGTGTTAGTCTACGTTCGGATGTGTTACGTTTGGCTGGTTTAGAATACGCTCCTCTGACCTTTGTGCTATTCACTGCTATTCGGTGCAAATCTGCGCTCTAATGTGCACTAATGTGCTCTGCTTGGCGTTGGGGAGGCCAGATATATTGGTTCGTTACGCCATGCTTAGTTATCCTGCGTTTGGTTTGGTTAGGTTGGATCAGATTAGGTCGGTGTATGGCTGACTCTTGTGCTATACGCTGCAGTGTGGAGGATTTCTGCGCTCTGCTGTACTGTAGAATATTCTACTTGGAACTGTGGAGGCCACCAATGGTGGTCTCGGCTCGTTAGGTAGTGTTATGCTACGTTTGGTTTTGCTACGTCTGGTGAGGTTAGGATCGGATAGTCCAGTCTTTTGTACTGTACACGATCATCCGCGGATTTCTGCGCTATACTGTGCTCTGGCATATTCTGCCTGGATCCGCCGAGGCCATCATTAGCGGTCTCGGCTCATTAGTTTGAGTTTAGCTGCGTTCGATTATGACACGATTGGCTAAGTTAGCAG
>NW_016995121.1:0-293 GCF_001483705.2 Eufriesea mexicana | reverse complement strand
TGCTATAGCCATTGCAATGCGTTAGAATCTGGCTGGAAAATACAATTTTATTGACATTTACGTCTAATATCGTGGTGAGTTACCTTTCTTGCATAAATAAGGAGAAAAGATGCTTTTGTCGTGCTCTGGACATTGCAAAGCTATAGAATCAAGAGGGGAAATACAATTTTATTGACATTACCGACTAATATCGAGGTGAGTTAACTTTCTTGCATACATAAGGTGAAAAGATTCTGTTGGCGTGCTCTGGGCATTGCAAAGCTATAGAATCTGGAAGGGAAATTCAATTTTAT
>NW_016995120.1:0-853 GCF_001483705.2 Eufriesea mexicana | reverse complement strand
CCCAAAAACCCAACCAGGACATACGAGCGCACAGCAGAGCGCAGAAGTCCTCCGAATAACAGCGCACTGCACAAAACGTTAAGCTATCATATCCAAACTCAGCTTAACCCAGTCTAAGCGGACGTTGCCTGCCTCAAAAAGACGTGCCTAAGACGTGCCGAGGAAACTCTTGCTGGCCTTCCCAGAGTCAGACTGAAAATATTAGAGCATTGTAGGGCCCAGAAATCCACCTAATAGCAGACAATGGCAATAAAGCCAAAGCTATTCTCTCCTAACCCAACCAAACGTATCATAAGCAAACGTAACTTAACTCAAAATAACGTGCCGCGAGCACTATTGGTGGCTTCGACAGAGACAAGAAGAACACGTAAGTGGAGAGTAGAGGGCAGAAATCCATATAATCGCCATGTATATCAGGAAATTCAAAGCTACCCAGTCCTAACCCAAACAGACTGAACGTAAGGAAACAGCTTAACTCAACCTAACGTGCCGAGACCGCAATTTCTGCCCCCTCCAGAGCCAAGTGGCACAAGCTAGAGCGCAGCGGAGCGCAGAAATCCACCGAATTGCTGTTTAAAGCACAAAAGTTATAGCAATCCTGATAAAACTTAGCCTAACCCAACCACAGCGAAGGTAACCTGACTCAACATAACGCGCTTAGACCGCTATTGCTGGCCTTCCCAGAGAGAGGCTGAAAATGTTAAAGCACTGCAAGGCGCAGGAATCCAAGTAGCAGACTATAGCCTTAAAGTCAAATCTGTCCTCCCCTGTCCTAACCAATCGTAACATAACCAAACGTAACCAAACGCAACCAAACGTACTGCGATCGCTACAGCTGCCTGGCCAGTGCCAA
>NW_016995119.1:0-593 GCF_001483705.2 Eufriesea mexicana | reverse complement strand
ACATACTTTTTAATATCTTCTGTCATTGAATCATTTCCTTCAGAATATGTTTTCTCGATACCGCAATGTACTGAAAGTTTACTATCAAGATTTTAGTATCATCGTCTATTCTAATTTCATTTTTCATTTTTTCAGAAAAACAAGTTTCATCAATTTAGATAAACACGGTATGTTTATACTGCAATTTTTCTTCGGCGAAATGAAAGTAAACGTTTCTTTCCTAATATGGTATCTTGTATTTATCAAGTAATCAAATAAGTTTTTAAATTCTATTCTGCCGAAATATGTACAAATATGTATGTGCGAGTAGGAAATGGTACGTAAGTACTTTGATCTTGAATTCTTGATTTACAGATACCATTTGTTGCGGCTTTTATTTCATAAAGATTAAATTTGTCCGAGATACATATATTTTGGAAAGTGATTATTTGATTATTTTCATTTAAGAGATTAAGACAAAGATAATTGTAAGGGATCGTTTAATTTCTTCAACAATGAACTAATTTTCTCGAATATGGTTATTTCTTTGGTCCCTTTATAGAAGTTTAGAACTTAGTGCAGGATCAAATGTTCTGTCGTTCTAAAAATAGCTA
>NW_016995118.1:0-736 GCF_001483705.2 Eufriesea mexicana | reverse complement strand
TTATAATCTGATACTTGTGCTGAAGTATTTTGTAGAAATTATGATAAAGAATACTATGCAATGCTATTATAGGATATTTCCTATCATCGTAACTATTTATAGATCATCAATGATTCTAATGACGAATTTTCGTTCTCTATTTTAAGATCGAGTGATGAGAATTTGATTTTAGTAAATGGTACTTGATACTACAGAGATAATTTGAACGAACCAGACAATTACACGTTCTAATTATAATCCGATACCTATATTGAAATATTTTGTACAAATTACAGATACTGATATATTCCTTAATCTAGTATTCAAAACACTGTGCAATACTCTGCAATACATCCCTGTCATCCCTACGATATCGCCGATAATAAACAACTAAACCAATTGCAAACTCGACTAGCAAAGTTCAATTTTGACACCAAATAAGTTCAATACTTCTCTTCACATTTCGTACACAACATGCTTCACTTACCATGTGCAATTAGGAAGAGAAATAGTTGAAGAATGTACTAGTGCGTCTAAATGCCAACTCAGCACAGAGACATGGTCTCTCCTTGCCTTTTCTCTCCAACCACCAAAACAATACTGCGTGTTCGTTCTCGCTCCTTATCGATATCAGTCTTTTTCCTGGTTCGAACGTCCTCGAAAATCAAAACAACTGTGTTCCTATCCAAATTCTCTGGCACGCCATGCTCGCCATACACGTCACCGTGTTATTCCCCGCAGCGCGTGTAAACACTTC
>NW_016995117.1:0-507 GCF_001483705.2 Eufriesea mexicana | reverse complement strand
CAAAAGTCAAAGCTCTCCTAATCAATCCTAACCAAACGAAGCATAAGCAGACGTAACATAACCAAAACTTACGTGCCACGGCCGGTATTGCTGGCCTCGCGGAAGCTAAGCGGTGGATAGCAGGGTAATATAGAGCGCAGAAATCTTCCGAACAGCAGTGTATATCACTAAAGTCTAATATATCCTGACCAAACCTAGCCAAATGCCAAATCTTACCCAGCCGCACGTAACCTAACTCAAACCGACGTGCCGAGACCACTGTTGCTGTCCACCCCAACGACAAGCAGAATACACTGGAGCACAGTAGAGCGCGCAGAGCCACCAAATAGCAGAGTATAGCACAGAAGCCAAAGAAATTCTGACCTAACCTAGCCTAACAAAGCAAGACCAAACGTAAACTAACTAAACCAACGATACGAGCCCGCTACTGCTGGACCCCACATTGCCAAGCAGATCATACTAGAGGCTTGTAGTGCGCAGGGTCCACAGGATGGCAATAAACAGCAG
>NW_016995116.1:0-496 GCF_001483705.2 Eufriesea mexicana | reverse complement strand
ATTACACTACTATTCTCTGCGCGACCCTTTGGAAGCAAGAACTCTTTGGTAACTTTGATTTTTGTGCTTCATTGTGCGATTGTATGTATTTCTGCGCTCTACTCTCCTCTGATATGTCCTGCTTGGCTGTGGGGTGGCCAGCAATAGTGGTCCTGCTGCGATAGGTTTCACTTGGTGACGTTTGGTAAGTCTAGGTTAGGTTATGTTAGGTTAGGATGGCTTTGGCTCTTGTCCTGTATACTGCCGTTCGGTGGATTTCTGAGATCTACTGTGCTCTAATATGTTTTGCTTGGCTCCGGAGGGGCCAGTATTAGTGTTCTCGGCCCGTTATGTTTATTTATTCTAGGTTCGGATAGGTTGCGTTAGGTCAAGCCAGGTCAGGGTATTTTTTACTGCTGTGCTTTCTTCTGCAATTTGGTGGCTTTTTGCGCTTTACAATGATCCAGTATGTCCTGCTTGCTTCCGTGGAGGCTAGCAACAACGGTCTTGGTACGAT
>NW_016995115.1:0-466 GCF_001483705.2 Eufriesea mexicana | reverse complement strand
AAGTCACCGATGAACAGCTAAATCCAACGGTTACGGTGCTATATTGTAGGATGTACGACCCACGGTACTGTGAGTTGCAAATATCTCTAGCCACATCTTATGTATACATAGGTTATTCTGGAACCGCTGTGGAATTTGAGTCATCACCGTAGAGATTAATACAACGGCTGCAGTACTGTGATGGCGGCTGTACTTAGTGCTGTAGTGTCAATTGCTAATGTCTCGAGGGATAATATAACTGCCATTTGCCGTTCTATAATTTCTACAAAGTACAACTCATCATACAGCAGATTAATCAAAATGCAACAGTGCTCTGCTGATGGATGCACTTGTAAATATGTCTAACCGTAACCGTAATATACTCCGATTGTCCAAGGAAATTTGTGGAACTTACATCATCAGTGGACAATTTGATCCATGGGTCAGTTTACTGTGATTATGGCTCTACTGGGCCCGGTTATGTCAA
>NW_016995114.1:0-521 GCF_001483705.2 Eufriesea mexicana | reverse complement strand
CCGTTTTATTTAAATTTCCGACTGATATCGTGGTGAGCTAATTTTCTTCCATAAATAAGGAGGTTGATGCTATTGGCATGCTGCAGCCGTTGCAATGCTATAAAATCTGGCTGGATAGTTCAACTTTATTGACATTCTCATCTAATCTCGTGGTGAGCTAATTTCAATACATAAATAAGGAGGAATGATTCTATTGGCATGCTATAGCCATTGCAATGCTACAGAATCTGAATGGAAAATAAATTCGATTTTATTGACATTCTCGACTAATATCGTGGTGAGCTAATATTCTTCTATAAATAAGGAGGAGAGGCTGTATTCGCATGCTATAGCCATTGAAATTCTATAGAATCTGACTGGAAAATACAATTTTATTGACAATTTCGACATATATTCTGATGAGCTAATATTCTTGCGTTAATAAGAAGGAAAGATACTATTGACATGCTATAGCCGTTCAAATTCTGTAGAATTTGACTGGAAAATTCAGTTTTATTGACATTTTCGACCAATATCATGGT
>NW_016995113.1:0-955 GCF_001483705.2 Eufriesea mexicana | reverse complement strand
TGCTATAGCACGCCAAAAGGATCTTCCCTCCTTACCTATGCAAGGAAGATAGCTCACCACAATGCTAGTCGAAAATATCCACAAAATTGAGCTTTCCAGCCAGATTCCATAGCATTGCGACGGCCATAGCACGCCAATTAAATCTTTCCTCCTTATTTATGCAATAAATGTAGCTCACCACGATATTAGTCGAAAATTTTATTTATGCAATAAATATAGCTCACCACGATATTAGTCGAAAATGTCAATAAAATTGAATTTTGCAGGAAGATTCAATAGCTTTGCATTGCCCATAGCACGCCAATAGATTCTTTCCTCCTTAAATGTGCAAGAAAGTTAGCTCACTACGATGTTAGACGAAAATGTCAATAAATTTGAATTTCCCAAACACATTGGATATCAATGCAATGGCTACAGCACGCCAATATTATCTTTCCTACTTATATATGCAAAAGAGTAAGCTCACCACAATATTAGCCGGAAATGACAATACAATTGAGTTTTTCAGCCACATTCTGGAGCATTGCATTGGCTACACCTCGCCAATAGTATCTTTCCTCCTTTTTTTATGCAAGAAAGCTAGCTCACCACGATATTAGTCGAAAATGTCAATAAAATTGAATTTCCAAACACATTCTATATCAATGCAATGGCAATAGCACGCCAATAGTATCTTTACTCCTTAGTTATACAAGAAAGTTAGCTCACCACGATATTAGCCGGAAATGTCAATAAAATTGTAATTGAGTTTTTCAGCCATATTCTAAAGCATTGCAATGGATATAGCACGCCAGTAGAATCTACCCTCCTGATTTAAGCAATAAAGTTAGCTCACTTCGATATAAGGCGAAAAGGTCAATAAAATTGAATTTTCCAGGAAGATTATATAGCCTTTCAATGGTAATAGCACGCCAATAGAATCTTTCCTCCTTATTTATGCAAGAAAGTTAACTCA
>NW_016995112.1:0-441 GCF_001483705.2 Eufriesea mexicana | reverse complement strand
GGAGAGGATAGCTCTGACTTTCGTACTTTGCACTGCGGTACGGTGGATTCTTGCGCTCTCATGTGCTCTAGTGTATTCTGATTTGCACTGTGGATGTCAGGATTAGCGGTCTCTGCGCGTTAGGTTGAGCTACGTTACGTCCGCTGATGTTACGTTCGGTTAGGTTAGCACAGTGTTGCTCTGATTTTGAGCTGTGCACTGCTATTCTGTGGATTTCTGCGCTGCACTGCGCTTTAACATGTTCTGATTGGCTCTGGGGAGGCCAGCAATATGGATCCCTGTTCGTTAGGTTGAGCTCGGTTACGTTTGGTTATATTACGTTTGGTTAGGTTACGAGAGGATAGCTTTGACTTTAGCGCTACAGTCAGCTATTAGGATGATTTCTGCTAACTACAGTGCTCTAGTATCTTATCCTAGGCTCTGGGAATGCCAGCAATAGTG
>NW_016995111.1:0-937 GCF_001483705.2 Eufriesea mexicana | reverse complement strand
TAACCGAAGGCGGTATGAATAAACCTAACTCGTTCAGACCATCATTGTTGGCCACCCCAGAGAAAAGCAAAACATATTACGGCACAGTAGAATGTAGAAATCCACGGCACAGCAGTGTATGGCACATGAGTCAAAGCTAACCTTCTATACTAACCTGACTGGACGTAACAAAGCCATACGTAACGTAACCCAACCAAAGGCGCCGAGACCACTATTTCTCGTCTTCCCGGAGCGAAGCTGTACACATTAGAGCAAAGTGGAGCGCTAAAATGCGCCGAACAGCAGTGTACAGCAGAAAAGATAGAGCTATCCTCTCCTAACCTGATCTAACCTAACATAATCGAACGTAGCCTAACTCAACATAACGTGCCGTGCAGAAATCCATGCGAACAGGGGTGCATAGCAGAAAAGGTAGAGATATTATCTCCTAACATAACAAATCGTAACGTAACAAAACGTAACTTAGCGCAACCTACCGCGCTGCGACCACAATTACTGACCTCACGAGAGACAAACAGGGTGTGATAGAGCACAGCAGAGCGTTGAGGTCCATAGAACAGCTTTGTGTAGCACAAAAGACAATGCCAACCACACCCAACCCAACGCAGCCTAACCTAACAAAACGTACCCTGCCTCTACCTATCGTGACGCGACCACTGCTGCTGGCCTCCTCAGGGCCAAGCAGAAAACAATAGATCAGAGTAGGGCGCAGTGGTCCACAGAATCGAAACGTACGGCAGAAGAGTCAAAGCTATCCAAACTTGACCCATGCCAACATTACCTAGGCAAATGTAACCTAACACAAACCGAAGTGTCGCGGCGGCCCAGAATTCCGGCCTCCCCACAGCATAGCAGAACATACTGGAGGACTGTACAGCGCCGAAATCCAACGAATAGCGGCGTACATCACAAAGGTCATAGGTATCTTTGCACAACC
>NW_016995110.1:0-1382 GCF_001483705.2 Eufriesea mexicana | reverse complement strand
CCATAAATCCACACACCCATACATCCATAACTCCATCCACCCATACACTCATCCATCCATACGTACAACCATACATACATCCATACATATATCCATACATACATCAATACATTCATCCATACATGCACCAACATATTCGTCCATACATACATCCATACATACATCCTTCCATACATCCATACATCCATAAATACATACATCTATACAAACACACATACATACACCCACGCATACATCCATCGATCCATACAGACATCCATCCATACACACATCCGTACATACATCCATACATCCATCCATACATGCACTCATACATATATCCATACAGACATCCGTACATGATCCATACATCTATCCATACATGCATCCATACACACGCCCTTCCATACACGCATCCATACATCCATACATATGTCCGTTCATACATCCATCCATACATCCGACATACATCAATACATACATCGATACATACTCCCATACATACAACCATACATACATGCATACATACAACCTTTCATCGATCCATACATACATACATACCTCCGTACATCCATCCATCCAAGAATCCACCCATCCATACATTCATCGATCCATGCATCCTTCCATCCATACATCCATCCACCAATCCATCCATCCATCCATGCATCCAAACACGCATCAATACACAGGTCCATACATACACGCTTACATTCATCAATACATACATCCATAAACACTCTCACCCATACACACATGCATGCATACACCCATACATATATCCATACATACATCCATACTTCCGTAGAGCCGCCCATACATACATCCACCCATTCATACATCCATCGATCCATATATCTATTGATTCATACATCCATTCATGTATACGTCCATACATCCAATCGTCCACACATCCGTAAATCCATCCACCCATACACTCATCCATCCATACATACATCTATACACGCATCCATAAAAACATCCATACATACATCTATACGTACATCGATACATACATCCATACACACACCCATATATACATCCATAGATATATCCAGTCATACATCCATACATACGGCCATACATCCAGCCATACATGCATCCATACATATATCCATACATACATCCGTAAATCATCCATACATCCTTCCATACATTCATCCATACATACGCCCTTCCATACATGCATCCATACATCCATACATTTATCCGTTCACGCATCCTCCCATACATCCATCCATACATCAATACACACATCCATACATACCCCCATACATTCGTCCATACATACATGCATACATACACCCTTACATACATCCATACATACACACATACTTCCGTATATCCATCCATCCAAGCATCCACCCATCCATACATCCATCGACCCATACGTTCTTCCATCCATA
>NW_016995109.1:0-563 GCF_001483705.2 Eufriesea mexicana | reverse complement strand
AATATCAGCGAGGAAATTGTTACATCGGCTGTAGCACTGTGATGATGGCTGTACTCAGCACTCCTTCGATAATAGTTAATTTCTCCAGCCGCAATGGGTCAGGACCTAGCCGTTCTAGAATTGCAATCGAATTTATATCGTCAGAAAACAGATTAATACAACGGCCGCAGTAATGTGATAATGGCTGTACTCAGCGCCATTATGGGAGTATTAGTACCTCGGGCAGTAACGGTCATGTCTTTTGTCATTTTAGAGTTGTTATAGAATCTACCTGGTCATTGAACAGGTCTTTAGGAGGGCTACAGTGCTGTGTTGATGGATGTACCGAGTCCCTCACTACTGTCAATTGTAAATATCTGTAGCCATAACCGTACTATACATTGATCACTCTAGAATTGCTGCTGAAATTAAATATTCTGTGAGCAAATTAGACCAAGTGTTGTAATGTGATAGCGGCTGTACTCAGTAATGTTTCATCAATTGTTAATATTTCGAGGGGAAATTGGTCTGATCTTTGTCATTCTAGAAATGCAATGGTACATAAACCATCACTGAACAGGTTA
>NW_016995108.1:0-541 GCF_001483705.2 Eufriesea mexicana | reverse complement strand
TCTCTGGGATATGTTTCGGTAGCTATGACTTTTCTGATATTCTCTGCGACTCTACGGATTTCTACCTAACCTAACCTAACCCGCCGGTGTGCTCTGCTGGACTCTGCGGAGGCGAGCAATAGCGGTCGCGACACGTTATGTTGAGTTAGACTACGTTTGTGTTTGGATAGGTTAGCGTATGCGAGGTTAGATCAGGATATCCTCCACTTTGAACTATACACTGCTATTGGGTGGATTTCTGCGCTCCACACTGTTCTACCATACTCTGCTCGACTCTGGCGAGGCGAGCAATAACGATTGCGTCATGTTAGTTTGAGTTAGGTTACGCTTGGTAGTGTCAGGTTTGGTTAAATTTGGTAAGGATAGCTATGACTTTCATGCTACACACTGTTGTGCGGTGTATTTCTGCGCTCTGCTGTGATTCAGTTCACTCTGCTTGGCTCTGGCGAGGCGAGCAATTGTTGCCTCGACACGTTATGTTGAGCTATGCCACGTTCGGTTGCGCTCCGTTACGTGATGTTAGGATAGGATCGTCCTGGCG
>NW_016995107.1:0-696 GCF_001483705.2 Eufriesea mexicana | reverse complement strand
TTCTTGCATAAATAAGGTGGAGAGATTCTACTGGCGTACTATAGGCCTTGCAATGCTATAGAACCTTGCTGGAAAGTTCAATATTTTTGACAATTTCGGCAATTATGGTGGTAAGATATCTTTCTTGCCTTAATAAGCATGGTAGATGCTATTGCCGTGCTGTAGATATAGCAATGATATAGAGTGTGGTTCCAAAGTTCAATTTTATTGCAAGTTTCGACTAATATCGTGGTGAGCTAACTTTCTTGCATAAATACGGAAGAAAGATTCTATTGGCGTGCTATAGCCATTGCAATGCTCTGGAATCTGGCTGGAAAGTGCATTTTTTTTGACAGTTTCGGCTAATTCTAATATCGTGGTGAGCTAGCTTCCTTGCATAATCATGGAGGATAGACCCTTTTGGCGTACCATAGCCATTGCAATGCTGAAGAATCTGGCTGGAAATTCAATTTTATTGACAGTTTCGACTATTATCGTGGTGAGCTACCTTTCCTGCCTAAATAAGCAGGGTAGATTCTATTGGCGTGCTGTAGATATTGCAATGATATAGATTGTGGTTGGACAATTCAGTTTTATTGACATTATCGGCTAATATGGTGGTGAGATAACTTTCTCGCATATATAAGTAGGATGGATACTATTGGCCTGCTATAGCCATTGCAATGATATAGAATGTGCCTGGCAGATTCAATTTAT
>NW_016995106.1:0-585 GCF_001483705.2 Eufriesea mexicana | reverse complement strand
CTCTGTCTGACTCTATGGAAGCCAGCAATGCTAACCTCGGCACCTTATGTAGAGTAATGCTACATGTTGGTTTGGGTATCTCCCACTAATGTGCTATACATTGCATTGCGACGGATTACTGCGCTCTACTGTGTTCTAGTGCTTTCTGCTTGGCCCTGTGGCGGTTAGCAATAGTGGTCCCGGCAAGTTAGCTTACGCTGCATTCAGTTGTATTGCGTATGGTTACGTAAGGATAAGTTAACTTCTACTATTGTGCTGTACACTGCTTTCCTATGTATTTTTGCACCCCACTCTCCTCCAATATGCCCTTCCTGGCTCTGGGGATGCGAGCAACAGAGGTCGCGGCGCGTTAGGTTTAGTTAGATTACGTTTGGCTTGGTTAGGTTTGGTTAGGTTAGGATGGGATGGCCTTCACTTTTGTCTATACGCTGCTATGCGATGGATGTCTGTATTCAACTTCGCTTTAATATGCCTCCCTTGGCTTTGGGAAGGACGGCAGTAGCCGTCTCGGCACGTAACTGCCTGTTAGGATACGTTCGGCTGCGTTACGATTGGTTAAGTTAGGAAAGGATAGCTTCAACTTTA
>NW_016995105.1:0-293 GCF_001483705.2 Eufriesea mexicana | reverse complement strand
GAATAGATCGCCTAACGCCTTCAATCTAATGGCAAGTACAGCCATATACTTGCCTGACAATAGGTCCTTGCAAAATCTATAACCTCTTGAAGCTTGGTGGATAGATCGCCTAATGCCTTCAATCCAATGGCTAGTACAGCCATCTACTTGGCAGAGGATAGGTCTGCTCAAAATCTGTAACATCTTAAAGCTTGGTGAATAGATCGCCTATCGCGTTCAATCCAATGGCTAGTACAGCCATCTACTTGCCAGAGAATAAGTCTATTCTAAATCTATAAGCTGCCATAGCTTGG
>NW_016995104.1:0-691 GCF_001483705.2 Eufriesea mexicana | reverse complement strand
GTTATGTCGGGCTTGGTTACGTTTGGTTACGTTAGGCTAGGACAGGTTAGGTTAGGATATCTTCCGCTTTTCTGCTTTAGACTGCATTGAGGCAAATTTCTGCGATGAACTGTGGTCGGGTATATTCTGCTCGGCTCTGCGGATGTCAGCAATGGTGGTTTCGGCACGTTAGATTGAGTGAGGCTACTTTCATTTATGTTGCGTTTGGTTACGGTAGGACAGAGTAGCTTCTGCTATTGTGCTATGCACTGCGTTTCCATGGAATCATGCGCACTACTCTCCTCTAACACGTTGTGTTTGACTCCGAGGAGGGCAGCTCGACACGCTAGTTCGGGTTAGTTCGGGTTATGTTACGTTTGGCTAGGTTAGGTGGGTTTAAGTTAGGTTATGGTAGATTCGACTTTTACGCTATGCACTGCCATTCGGTGGATTTCTGCGCTCCACTGTGCTCTAATATGTTCTGCTTGACTCTGGGGCGCCAGAAATGGCGCTCACGGCAGGTTTGAATGAGGCAGATTACGTTCGGTTAGGTTAGGTGATGTTATGTATGGTTAGATTGGCTGTAACCTTTGTGCTATGCGCTGCTCTTCGGTGGATTCATGCGCTCTACATTGCTATTCTGTACTCCGCTCGACCCTCTGGAGGCCAGCGACTGTGGTCTCGGCTCGCCAGGTTAAGTCATGTTACGCTT
>NW_016995103.1:0-305 GCF_001483705.2 Eufriesea mexicana | reverse complement strand
GGAAAATACAATTTCATTGACATTTTCGACTAATATCGTTGTGACCTGTCTTTCTTGCATAAAGAAGGAGGAACGACTATATTGGCAAGTTATAAGCATTGCAATGCTATAGAATCTGGCTGGATACTGCATTTTTATTGTCATTTTCGACTAACATCGTGGTGAGCTAACTTCCTTGCATAAGTAGGGAGGAAGGATCCTTTTGGCGTACCATAGCCATTGCAGTGATATGGAATGTGCCTGGCAGTTTCGATTTTATCGACATTTTCAACTAATATCGTGGTGAGCTATCTTTCGTGCGTAGA
>NW_016995102.1:0-381 GCF_001483705.2 Eufriesea mexicana | reverse complement strand
ATCCAAACCTAACCCAGACGAACGTAACATAACCGAACGTAGCCTAACTCAACCTAACGTGCCAAGAAAATTATTGCTGGCCTCCCCACAGACAATCAGAGTGTAGTAGAGCAACATAGATCGCAAAGACTCAACGGACGGCTGCGTATAGCATAATAGTCAATGCTAACCTCTCCTAACCTGTCCAATCGTAACATAACCAATCGTAACCTGACTCAACATGTCGCGCCACGACAACTGTTGCTGGCCTCCGCTGAGTCGAGCAGATTATAATAGATCACAGCAGAGCACAGATGTCCATCTGATAGCAGTGTATATCACGAAAGTCAAAGCCATCCATACCAAACCCAAGCTAACATATCCCAACCGAACGTAGCATAA
>NW_016995101.1:0-650 GCF_001483705.2 Eufriesea mexicana | reverse complement strand
ACATTCATGCATCCATACATCCATAAATCCATCCTCCAATCCATCCGTCCATCTATACATACACACATCAATACATACATCCACACATACAATCATACATTCATTCATACATACATCCAGACATACACCCACACAGCCATACATCCATACATCCTTACATATGTACATCCATACATCCTTACGTCAATCCATCCGTATATCCGTCCAACCATACATCCATACATTCATACATCCATATATCCATAAATCCATCCACCAATCCATCCACCCATTTATACATCCATACATACATACATACATCCATACATACGAACATTCATTCATACATACAACCATACATACACCCATACATCCACACATCCACACATCCATACATATATACTTCCATACAACCATACATCCGTCCATCCGTCCATCCATACATCCATCAATCCATAAAACCACTCATCCATACATGCCTCCAACGATACATCCATCTTTCCATACATCCATCCATCCGTACATCCACCCATACATACATCCGCCGAATCATACATCCACCCATCCATGCAAGCACGCATCCATACATCCATCGATCCATGCATCTTTCCATCCATACATCCATCCATCCATTCAATCATGCATACACATCGATAAATCCATCCATCCAA
>NW_016995100.1:243-711 GCF_001483705.2 Eufriesea mexicana | reverse complement strand
ACTACAATTGCTGATCTCCCCAGTGCAAAGCAGAGCATATTAGAGCACAGCATGGCGCAGAAATCCATCGAAGAGGAAACTGAAGCACGTTAGTCTAAGCTACCCCATCCTACCGCAACAAAACGTAACATAACCGTACGCAACCTAGCTGAACATAACGTGCCGATACTACTATTGCTGGCATCCCCGGAGACAAGCAGAGCATTTTAGAGTACCGTAAAGGGCGAAAAGATGCCGAATTTCACTGTATAGAACTAAAGTTAAAGGCATTCTTCCCCAACCAAGCAAATCTTCACGTAACCGAACGTAACATAACTCAAAGTAACGTTCGGCGACAACTATTTCTGGGCTCCCCAAATTCAAGCAGAGATCAGTAGAGCAGAGCAGAGCGGAGAATTCGCCCTAATAATACCTTATAACAGGAAAGTCAAAGCTATCCTAAAATGACGCAAGGTCATCTAACGTAAC
>NW_016995100.1:0-219 GCF_001483705.2 Eufriesea mexicana | reverse complement strand
CCTAACGAGCCGCGATCGCCATTGCTGGTATCCCAGGAGTCGAACAGAATATAGTAGATAAATTTATAGCGCAGAAATGCACCGAAGTGCAAGGTATAGCACAAAAGTCTAAGCGATCCTATCCTAACCTAACCAAACGTAGCATAACGAGGCGACACATATCTCAGGCTAACGTGCCGAGAGCCATACCGCTAGTCTCCCCAAAGCAACGCAGAAATT
>NW_016995099.1:0-1124 GCF_001483705.2 Eufriesea mexicana | reverse complement strand
GGGGGGGCAGCAATTGCGGCGGCGGCACGTTTGGTTGAGTTTGGTTACGTCGGTAGTGTTACGATTTGCTAGGTTAGGATGGGGTAGCTATGACTCTTGTGCTACATACTGCTTTTCGGTGGAATTCTCCTCTCGACTATGTAATATGATCTGCTTGGCTCTGGGGAGGCCAGCAGTAGAGGTCTCGACACGTTTGGTCAAGTTAGCCTATGTTTGGTTTGGTTATGGTATCTATGGCTTTAGAGGTATACATTGCTATTTGGTGTATTTCTACGCTCCTCTGTGCTCTACTACACTCTGTTCGACGCTGTGGATGCCAGTAATAGTTGTCTCGGTGCGACAGGTTGAGTTAGGCCACGTTCGGTTAGATTATGTTAGCTTGGGTTAGGTATAGATAGCTTCGACTTTCACGGTATAAACTGTTTTCGGTGCATTTCTGAGCTCTACTGTTCTCTAGTATGTTCTGCTTGGCTCTGGGGAGGCCAGCAGTATTGGTCCCGGCGCGCTAGTCTGGGCTAGGTTGCGTTTGGTTATGTTACGTTAAGTTAGGTTAGGAAAGGGTAGCTTTGACTGTTGTGCTATACACGGCTATCGGTGGCAGCCTGCGCTCTACATTGCACTACTGTACCCCGCTCGCGTCTCGGGAGTCCAGCAGTAGTGGTCGCCACACGTTAGGTTGTGTTAGATTACGTTTGGTATGGCCAAGATACCTTGTGTTAGGTTAGGTTAGCTATGACTATTGTGGTAAAAACTGTTATTTTATGGTCTTCTGCGGCCTTTTGTGCCGTATCACATTCTGTTTTTCTCTGTTGACGCCAGGAACAATGCTCTCGGCACGTTAGGTTGAGTTATGTTGCGTATGGTTAGGTTTGGTTTGGGTTAGGTATGGTTATGATATTCTAGACTTATGTGCCATAGGCTGCTATTCGGGCTACTTGAGCGTTCTACATTGCTCTGCTATACTTTGCTTAGCAGCCGAGTATCTTGGACTTTTGTGGTGTACACCGCTTTTCGTTGGATATATACGCCCTACGTTGCTCCACTCTACTCTCCTCGAATCCGGGAGCCCAGTAATAGCGTTCTCGGCATGTGTGTTTGAGTAAGTCTACGTTTGGCTTGGTTAT
>NW_016995098.1:0-610 GCF_001483705.2 Eufriesea mexicana | reverse complement strand
AGAGTGTGGTGATGCACAGTCGACCACTGAAGTCCACCGAATAGCAGTGTGTAGCAAAATGTTCGAGATACCATAACCAACCAGTCGTAACTAAACCAAAAAGACGTGGCACAGCTGAACGCAATGCGCCGCGACTACTACTCCTGGCCTCCCCAGACCCAAGCGTAACGTAGTAGAACAGGGTGGATCACAGGAATCTCCCTGACAGCAGTGTACAGCACGAAAGTCAAAGGTATCCTGACAAATCTGATCCTTGCATAATAAAATCAAACGTGGCCTGACCAAACGTAACGTGCCTCAACCACTATGGCTGATATCTACAAGACGAAGCAGAGTATAGTAGAGCACAGTCGAGCGCAGAAATCCTGCGAATTAGAGCACAAAAGGCAAATATAACCAGACTGAGCTTGGCATAACCTAACCTAACCAAACACAGCGTAACACAACCGAACATGCCGAGAGCACTATTACTTGCCTCTCCACGGCCAAGCAGAGAATATTGGAACACAGTAGAGTGCAGCTATCCGCGGATAGCAGTGTATGGCAAAAGAGCCTAAACTGTCCTCTCCTATCCTCACCAAACGTAACACATCCAAACGTAATACAACAC
>NW_016995097.1:0-830 GCF_001483705.2 Eufriesea mexicana | reverse complement strand
ATTTTCCAGACAGATTCTATAGCATTACAATGGATATAGCACGCCAGTAGTATCTTTCCCCCTAATGTATGCAAGTAAGTTAGGTCACCACGGTATTATTCGAAAACGACAATAATATTAAATTTTCCAGCCAGATTCTATAGCATTTCAATGGCTATATCACGCCAATTGTATCAATCGTCCTTATTTATGCAAGAAAGTTAGGTCACAATGATATTGTGTTGAAAACGTCAATAATATTGAATTTTCCAGCCAGATTCTATAGCATTTCAATGGCTATGTCGAGCCAATAGTATCTATCGTCCTTATTTATGCTAGAAAGCTATGTCCCCATAGTATAAGTAGAAAATGTCAATAAAATTGAATTTTCCAGTCATATTGGGTAACATTGCTATGGCTACAGCTCGCGAAAAGAATCTTTTCTCATTACTTATGCAGGAAAGGTAGCTCTCCACGATATTAGTCGAGAACGACAATAATATAGATTTTTCCCGCCAGATTCTATAGCATTGCAATAGCTGCAGCACTCCAGTAGAATATTTCCTGCTTATATATCCAAGAAAGGTAGGTCACCACGATATTAGTCGAAATGTCAATAAAATTGAAGTTTCCAGCCAGACTCTATAGCACTGCAACGGCTATAGCCCGCCAATATAGTCTTTCCTCCTTATTTATGCAAGAGAGTTGGCTCACCACGATATTAATTGAAAATGTTAATAAAATTAAATTTTCCATGCAGAAACTATAGCATTGCGATGGCAATTGCGCGCCAATAGGATCTTTCTTCCTTATCTATGAAACGAAGTTAGCTCACCACGATATTAGTCGAA
>NW_016995096.1:0-809 GCF_001483705.2 Eufriesea mexicana | reverse complement strand
CGAGAACCCAGATTCCGGACAGAGACACCGAAACGACCAGGGCTAATGATGCGTTAGCAAACGCTTTTACGCCGGTCAACTGGCTCGTGGTTTAACATCGCGTTTCTTGCAATGGTCGCTCCGTAAGGGCTTATCTTTTGCGGTTATCTGCGCCGTCGATATTAACCCTTTGCGGACGGATGTCAGTGAATGGAGCAGAATGGTCTTTGGGGGTGTTTGATGCAAGTCGCGTTCCCGTAATGAAAATTTCCCCAGATTCCGTGGATTTTCCTCTGTATTTTCTTTTCTTCTTTGTTTTACCGCGTGCTTTGAAATTTATCGTTTGACGAGATATTTGCGAGAAAGTGGCATGGGGATTATCCTTATAGAATCTCTCCTGGATAGAGCTTCGAGAAGTAATGACGCTTCTTTTGGTAACGATAACAGTTTTATTTCAACGGAGTTGAGCAAACTCTTTCACTCACGATACTCTCAGGACTATCTCTAGATTAGGACTCTTCATTCTATTTCATTCTAATCCTCAACCTTCCTCACCCGAAATTCCTGTTAGTCATTTTTCATGCACACTCGCAACTTCACCCCCCATGGTGCCATCGCGTATATACCTGACATACCTAAATTTCGGTACCTACCTAAATTTTCTCCGTAATAAATAGTCCTTCCAGTCGATTCTCTTGCATGTGGTTATTCTGCTAAGATTAATCATTAGCATTCACTGTTTTATAGCTATGTCGCAAACACTCCTCGCGTTCTCTCAGACCCATGCATGCCTATTTCATCCCCACAGTAGTTTCCCGCGAAGGGTTTAG
>NW_016995095.1:0-685 GCF_001483705.2 Eufriesea mexicana | reverse complement strand
CAGCTGCCGGCGATGCAAACGACAAGTCCACGATGGACGTGCCGTTCCACCGAACGCACGTGCATACGGAACCCTGATTGAGCAGCCGGAGATCCAACCCCGCGGCCCAATCTTGCACGGCCTCTCCCCGATCGTCTGTTCGCGGGGAACCCCACGCCACTGAGTGGGCGTCGAAGTCCCCCATGACCAGAACCGGATGAGACGTGTGTCAACTAAGGAACCATCCGAGCTCGTCCTGGAACCTCTCGCACGACGAGAGGCCGCGTCTGGTGGAGACGTAGCACCCCACCACGTCCACGTCGTTCCAGGAGTCCGTCACGAATCCCTCACCGCTGCGAAGCAGCGTTGGTGCGGGTGTCCGCCGTAGTCCCCTGACGATGATCGCCATGGAGCCGTCCCGATCCCCGAAGCACACGTCTTGCTCGAGGATACGGCACGTCTCTGCGGTAACAGCCAGCCCGACACCAAGCTCAACGAGCGTCTGCAGGAGAAGGTCCTGCGACGCCCGCGAGTGTTTCAGGTTGGCCTGGAGCACCATGGACGACGTGAAAGTTAGGCCATGTCCATGGCCTCCTCCTGGGCCCCCTTCCTTTGGACCGGCCGCGGGCCCGGTGCTCCGCCAGACGGCGGGCCCTTCACGGTAGCGTTGGCGGAGACGGAATTCGGGGACGCAGCTTTCGAATTG
>NW_016995094.1:0-947 GCF_001483705.2 Eufriesea mexicana | reverse complement strand
TCAGGTCAAGTCAGGTCAGGGCAGTCAGTTCATGTCAGTTCAGTGCAGGTCAGGCCAGGCCAGTCAATGTCAGGCCACGTCAGGCCAGGCCAGGCCAGGCAATGTCAGACCAGGTGAGGTCAAGTCAGGTCGGGTTAGCTCAGGTCAGGTCAGGCTCGACCAGGCAATGCCAGGCCACGTCAGGTCAGTTCAGGTCAGGTCAAGTCAGGTCGGGTCAGGCCAGGACAGGCCAGGCCAGATAAGGTCACGACGGGTCTGGTCAGTTCAGGTCAGGTCAAGTCAGGTCGGGTCAGGTCAGAACAGGCCAGGCCAGGCCATGTCTGGCCAGTCCTGGTCAGGTTAGGTCATGTCATGCCAGGTCAGGTCAGTCCTGGCCAGGCCAGATAAGGTCACGGCAGGTCAGGTCAGTTCAGTTAAGGGCAGGTCCGGGCATACCAGATCGGGTCAGGTTAGGTGAGGTATGGTCAGGTGAAGTCAGGTCAGGTCAGGCCAGGTGAGATATATGCCAGGATAGGCCAGGTCACATCAGGCCAGGCCATGTCATGCCAGGTAAGGTCAGGTCAAGTCAGGTGAGGTCAGGACAGGTCAGGTTAGGTTACGTTAGGTTAGGTTAGGTTAAGTTAGCTAGCGATAGGTTAGGTTAGGATAGGTGAGCTTAGGTTTGGTTTGATTAGGTTAGGTTAGGGTCGGTTGGGTTAGGTTATGTTAGGTTAGGTTAAGCTAGGTTAGCTAGGTTAGGTTAGGTCATGTTAGGTTAGGTTTCGTTATGTTAGGTTAGGGAAAGTTTGGTTAGGTTGGGTTTGGTTATGTTCGGTTTGCTGAAGCTTGGGTATGTTTGGCTCGGGTAGGTTTTACAAAGTTGGGATAGGTTAGGTTAGGTTAGTTTAGGTTAGGTCAAATCAGGTCAGGTCTGATCAGGTCCGGTCAGGTCAGGTCATGTCATGTCA
>NW_016995093.1:0-571 GCF_001483705.2 Eufriesea mexicana | reverse complement strand
AGTAAATGGCTGTAATTGCCATTTAATTGGAGGCGATAGGCGATCTATTCACCAAGCTATGACTGGTTGTAGATTTTGGATAGACCTATGCTCTGTCAAGCAGGTGACTGTACCTGCCACTGGATTGAATGTTCTATTCACCAAGCTATAACAGACTATAGATTTTCAATAGACCTCTTCTCTGGGAAGAAGATGCCTGTACTTACCATTTGGTTGAAGGCGTTAGGCGACCCATTCAGCATGCTATAACAGATTATTGATTTTGAATAGACCAATTCTCTGGCAAGTAGATGGCAGTAGTTGTCATTGAATTGAACGCGTTAGGCGACCTATTCACCAAGCTACAGCAGATTATAGATTTTGAATAGTCCATTTCTCAGGCAAGTAGATAGCAGCACTTGTCATTGGATTGATGGCGTTAGGCGATCTAGTCACCAAGCTCTACCATGTAACAGATTTTGAATAGACCTATTCCCTGGCAAGAAGATAGCTGTATTTGCCATTGGGCTGAAGGCGTTAAGCGATCTATTCACCATGCTATAACAGGTTATAGATTTCCAATAGACCTATT
>NW_016995092.1:0-417 GCF_001483705.2 Eufriesea mexicana | reverse complement strand
TTAGGTTGGGTTAGGTCAGGAGAGCTTTTACTTATGTGCTCAACACTGTTATCCTATGGACCGTTGTGCACTACACTGCTCTATCATATTCTGTTTGTCTCTGTGGAAGCCAGCAGTAGTGGTCGCGGCACGTCAGGTTTAGTTGCTCCACGTTCTGTTAGGTTAGGTTAGGTCAGTTTAGGTTAGGATATCTTTGAGTTTTGTGCTATACATTGCTACATGGTTTTAGGTTAGGTTAGGTCAGTTTAGGTTAGGATATCTTTGAGTTTTGTGCTATACATTGCTACATGATTGTTTTCTGCGCTCCACTGTGCTGTAGTAAACACTGCTCGACGCTGGTGAGGCCGGAAATAATGGTCGTGGGAAGGTAGTTTGTGTTAGGCTACGTTTGGCAATGTTGCGGTTGGTTAAGTTAAG
>NW_016995091.1:0-1037 GCF_001483705.2 Eufriesea mexicana | reverse complement strand
CGTACTAGAGCAATGTAGAGCGCAGAAATCAACCGAAATGCAGTGTATCGCACAAAAGTCGAAAACAACCTAACCTGACCTGTCCAAACCAGACCTATGCCAACGTACCATTTCTCAACGTAACAGGCCGCGATCGCTGCTCCTGACCTCCCCAGTGCAAGGATGAATGTAGTACAGCACAGTAGATCACAGAGATACGCCGATAAGTTGTGTGAAGCCGTAAGTCAAAATGGCCTATCCTAACCTAGCCAAACTTACCCAAATCTAGCCTAGCACAACCTAACATGACGAGACCAATATTACTGGGCTCCTCAGAGGCAAGCAGAATATACTGTAGCGCACCAGAGCGCAGAAATCCTCCGTATTGCAACGTAGTGCACAAAGGCCGTAGATATCTTTACCTAACCTTCCTAATCTAACCTGACTAGACGTAACATTACCAAACCTAACGTGCCGAGACCACTATTACTGGCGACCACAGTGCCAAGCAGAGCATATTATAGCACACTAGAGCACAGTAATCCACGAAATAGAAGTGCATAGCAGAAGAGTCAAAGCATCCACCCCTAACCTTGCCAAACATAATATATCCAAGCGTAGCCTAACTCTCTTGACATGACGAGACAAATATTCTTGGCCCACAATGCAGACTGTACTAGAGAACCCTAGTGCGCTGAAACCCACTGCATTGCAGTGAATTGCACAAGAGCCATAGATATCATGACCTAACCTGTCCCAACGTAACCTAACCAAACGTAACCTAACGCATACTGACGTGCCGCGACCGTCACTCCTCGCATCCGCAGAGTCGAGCAGCGTTAAGCACAGCAATGTAGAGAGCAGAAATCTGCCGAACAGGAGTGTATTTTACAAAAGTCTAGGATACCTTAACCCATCCTGGCGTAACCTAACCTAACCACACTAAGAATAGCTGAACATAACGTGCCGCGACCACAGCACCTAGCCTCCCCAGGGCCAAGTAGAATGTAGCAGGTCACGGTAGATCACAAAAACCCACCGAATAACTGTGTACAGTA
>NW_016995090.1:0-487 GCF_001483705.2 Eufriesea mexicana | reverse complement strand
TATTAGGCGTACTAGTATGTCATGCTTGGCTCCGGGGAGGCCAGCAAGCGTGGCCTCGGCCCGTTGTTATAAGACACGATACATTCGGTTTGGCTGGGTTAGGCTACGTTTGGTAAATGGAGCTTTAACTCTTGTGCTGTACACTGCTATTCGGTGGATTTGTGCGCTCTACTGTGCTCTAGTATGTCCTGCTTGGTACTGCGGAGGGCAGCAATTGCGGCCTCGACACGCTAGTTTCTGTCACGTTAGGTTCGGTTAAGTTGGGTTAGGCAATGTTTGGTCAGGGTAGCTTCATCTCTTGCGCGGTACACTGAAATTCGGTGGATTTCTGCGCTCTTGTGGGCTCTAGTTTGCCCTGCATTTCTCCGGGGAAGCAAGGATGGGTGGTCGCGGAACGATAGTGCAAGCTAGGATGCGTTTGGGTATGCTACGATTCATTAGGTTAGGAGAGGATAGCTAGGACTCAAGCCCTATAGTCTGCTATTAG
>NW_016995089.1:312-551 GCF_001483705.2 Eufriesea mexicana | reverse complement strand
AATAAAATTGAATTTTCCAGTCAGATTCTATGGAATTGCAGTGCGTATAGGGCGCCAATAGTACCTTTCCTCCTTATTTATGCAAGGAAGTTAGCTCACCACGATATTAGTCGAAATGGTCATTAAAATTGAATTGCCCTGACTGATTCTATAGCATTGCAATGGCTATATCACGCCAATAGTATCTATTGTCCTTATATATGCAAGAAAGTTAGGTCACAAGGATATTAATCGAAAAC
>NW_016995089.1:0-220 GCF_001483705.2 Eufriesea mexicana | reverse complement strand
TCCAAGAAAGCTAGGTCACAACGATATTAGTCGAAAATGTCAATAAAATTGTATTTTCCAGCAAGATTCTATAGCATTGCAATGTCTACGGCATGCCAATAGAATGTTTCATCCCTATTTATACAAGTGCGATTGCTCACCGCGATATTAGTCGCAAATGTCAGTAAAATTACATATTCCCGCCAGATTTTGAAGCATTTCAATGGCTATAGCACGCCAG
>NW_016995088.1:0-779 GCF_001483705.2 Eufriesea mexicana | reverse complement strand
GCATAAGAAATCGTAAAAAATAAATTTTTTTGATTAAGAAATTTGATTTACAATTGTTAATTTGCAATGTTTTCATATGCGAAAAATGAATATAAAGTAAAAAATAGATGGAAGAAGAAAAACCAACTAGAGACGGGAGTCGAACCTCGGACCCTGCATCATATGAATTTTCAGGTGTCGCTATTAAGCCACATCAGCACTTGAAAACTTTCATCGTAAATATCTCAAAAACTATGGAGTAGTGGCGGCTATAACGATATATATTCTTGAACTGCATGACGATATCTGCAAACCTACAAAGTTTCAATTAAATCGGTGACTCGAAGGATTTGCACTCTCCTTGTAAGACATTTATAACGACTGATACACAATGAATTTTTCGTCGATTAAGAATTTGTTTACAACATCAAGGACGATATTTTCAATGCTTCTACATTGCTATAATAAATTACTTACTGAAATTTACAGTGTATTACTTACTATTCACTGAAATTAGACCATATTCTGTGGCTAAGTGCACATGTACTTGTATTTTCAAACTCGATTTTCTCGAAAATGGAGCTCTGTATGATAAAATTTTATTCTATATCTTCGGTCAGCTTTATATGAGGAATCACTCTATTGCCGGTTGTACTACGACTTTTCGAACACCGTGTATATCTGCTACTTTCACGATAAAGGTAAAAAGATTTTTAGGATATCTGCGAACCTCGCATGTTTTTAAACATGTTAAATATAATATTAAGTGTATGATGAGTGTAGCTTGCTGCTTCCTGCAA
>NW_016995087.1:0-1238 GCF_001483705.2 Eufriesea mexicana | reverse complement strand
TTATGTTACGCTTGGTTAGGTTAGGATAGGACATCTTAGACTTTTGTGGTGTACGCTGCCAATCGGAGGATTTCTGGGCTCTACATTGCTGTACTATGCTCCGCCCCGCTCTCGGGAGGGCAGCAATAGTGTTCGCGGCACGTTGCTTCGGATCATATTACGTTCTGTTTGGTTAGGGTGCGTTATGTTAGGCTAGGATTGCATCCACTTTTGTGCTGCGCGCTGCTATTCTGTGGACTTCTGCGCTCTTCTGCGCACTATCGCAATCCGCTTGTCTCTGTGGACCCCAGGAATAGTGTTCTCGGCACGTTGGGTTGAGTAATGTTACGTTGGTTAGGTTACATTTGGTTAGGCTTGGTTAGGATAGCCTTGACATTTGTGCCTTGCATCAGTGCGGCGTATTACTGCGCTCTCCTTTGCTCTAGTATGTTCTGCTTTGCTCTGGGGCGGTCTGCAGTAGCCGTTTGGGCACGTTAGGTTGAGTTAGGCTACGCTTGATTGTGTTACGTTTTGAAATGTTAGGACTTGATAACTTTGACTTCTGTGGTACACACTGCTATTCGGAGCGTTTCTACGCTCTCCATGGCTCTAATTCTCTCTGCCCGGCCCCGCCGATGCCAGCAATAGTAGTCTCGTCCCGTTAGGCTTAGTTATTCCATGTTTTGTTATGTTAGGTTGGACCTGGTTAGGTTGGGATTGGATACCTTTGACTTCTGTGCTATGCACTGCTATTTGGTGGCTGCCTGCGCTTTGCTGTGCTCTCGTATACTCTGCTTGGCTCTGGGGAGTCCAGCTGTAGTGGTTTGGGCACGACAGGAGTAGTGGGGTCACGTTAGGTTACGTTACATTTGGTTAGGATAGGATAACGTAACCTTGACTTTTGCGCCATAAACTGCTATTCGCTGGATTTCTGCGCTCTACATTGCTCCACTATACCCTGCTCGGCTCTCGGGGGGCAGCTGTAGGTGTCGCCGCACGATAGGTCGTGATATTCTATGCTTTGCTGGGTTAGGTTTAGTTAGGCTTGGTTATGGTAGCTTTGACTTTTGTGCTATACACTGCTATTCGGGAGATCTATGCGCTGTACTGTTCTCTAATATGCTCTGATTGGCGCCGGGGAGGCCAGGAATAGCGGTCCCGGCACCTTAGGTTTCGTCAGGTTTCGCTTCGCTATGCTACGTTTGGATTTGGCAGAATAGTATTGCCTCGTCATTTGTGTTATACACTGCTGTTCGGCG
>NW_016995086.1:0-609 GCF_001483705.2 Eufriesea mexicana | reverse complement strand
GCTATTTGGTGGCCTTCTGCGCCTTACTTGGCTGTACTATACTCTGCTTGATTCAGGGGAGACAAGTAGTAGTGATTTGGGCATGGTATGTTGAGTCAGGCTACGTTCGGTCAGGTTACGTTAGTTTGCTTTAGGATAGGATAGCTTTGCCTTTCGTGGTGTACATTGGTATTAGGTGAACTCCACTGTGCCTACCAATATTATGCTTGACCATTGGAAGTTCAGCAATGGTGGCCACAGCACGCTACGTTGATTTAGGCTATTTCCGGTTATGTTCCGTTCGTTTGAGTTATGTTTTTGTAGTTTAGACTTTTCCCATATTCGCCGTGGTCCCATGGATTTCTGCGTCCTACAATTGTCATATATGATCTGTTTGGCTCCAGAGAGGCCAGAATTCGTGGTCGCGGCACACTTTGTTGTGTTATGTTACGTTTGGCTATGTTTCGATCGGCTAGGTTAGAAGGTGATAGCTTTGACCTTTGTGCTGTGCACTGCCATCCGGCAGTCTTCAGCGCTCTACAGTGCTCTAGTGTGTTCAGCTTGGCACAGGAAAACCTAGTAATAGTGCTCCCGACACATTATGTTGAGTTACGGTACGTTCGGTTAGGA
>NW_016995085.1:0-582 GCF_001483705.2 Eufriesea mexicana | reverse complement strand
TGTCCTAACCTAACCAAGCATATCATAAGAGGACGTAACACAACACAAACTGACGATCCATGAAAGCTATTGCCGATGTCGTCCGGATAGCAGCGTATAGCACAAAAGTAAGGGATATCCTAATCTAACCCATCCAAACCTAACCTTAGCGACCGTAACGTAACTCAAAATAACGCGCCGCGGCCACTGATTCTGGAACGCGCACATCAAAGCAAAGGAGCATTAGTTCACAGTAGAGTACTGAAATTCGCCGAATCGCAGTGTGCAGGTCAAAAGTCGAAGCTATCCTATCCTAGCCTAACCAAACGTAACATAACCAAACGCAACCTAACACAGATTAACGTCCCGCTAAGAATTCTGCTGGCGTCCCCGTATTCAAGCAGAGTATGCTGGAGCATATCAGAGCGCAGAATTCCACCGGATAGCAGTGTATGGCAAGAAGGTCTATGATATCCGATCCTAAAATATCCAAACGTAACACAACCGAACGTAACTGAAATAAACACATCGCGGTAAACACATTGCTGGCCTCCACAGAGTCGAGCAGATTATAGTAGGGCACAGAAGAGCGCAGAATCCACC
>NW_016995084.1:0-278 GCF_001483705.2 Eufriesea mexicana | reverse complement strand
TTATACAAGGAAACAGGATCGTCGCAGTCCGTGTCATCAATTAACAATTCTTCCTCTTCCCAACACTCATTCGTGGCATCCTTCGTTTATTTCCTGCCATCCGTCAAGATCCTCTTCCTCTAAATCCGAGTCGAAATCTTCTTCTTCCGTGAAATTTCCGTCCAGTTCATTAGCTAACGGTTCGCTGTCAATGCTTGCCTCGTCTGAAGAGGTTGAGAGTATTTGCGTCCGTTGTACATTTCTCCAGCTTCCAATGATTGATTCATCAGATGAATGAC
>NW_016995083.1:0-533 GCF_001483705.2 Eufriesea mexicana | reverse complement strand
CAATCGTAATGTAACCAAACGTAACCTAATTCAACCTACCGTGCCGCGACCACTATTGCTGGCATCCACAGAGCCAAGCAGAACACATTCGCGGTAAGTAGAACGCAGGACTCCGTAGAATCTCAGTGTATATAATAAAAGTCAAGGAACCCAAGTCTAACCCAAACAAAGGGAACATAACAGAACATAACCTAGCACAACTGAACGTGCCATGGTCGCTATTGCTCCCTTACGCAGTTCCAAGCAAGACGTACTTGAGCACAGTAGAGCGCAGAAGTCCACCCAACAGCCGTGCACTTGACAGAAGTTAAAGCTACACTTACCAAACGTACCCCAACCCAAACGTACCCTAACCGAACGCAGCATGTCCCATCGTAACGTCCCGAGACCACTGTTGCTGGCCTTGCCACTGCCAAGCTGAAAATATTAGGTCACTGTAGGGCGCAGAAATCCATATAATAGCATGCTACAGCACTGAAGTCAAAGCCACCCTCTCCTACCCTACAGTATCGTAACATATCCAAACGTACCCT
>NW_016995082.1:0-728 GCF_001483705.2 Eufriesea mexicana | reverse complement strand
CGTGGTGAGTTAACTTTCTCGCATAATTAAGGAGGAAGGACTCTCGTGGCGTGCTATAGGCATCGGTATGGTATAGAATCTTCCTGGAAAATACAATTTTGTTGTTATTCTCTGCTAATATCGTGGTGAGCTAACTTACTTGCATAAGTAAAGCGGAAAGATCCTTTGCGAGAGATATATCCATTGCAATCATGCTGAATCTGGCTGGAAAATACAATTTTATTGACATTTTTGGCTTATATCGCGGTGAGCTATCTTTCTTTCATAAGGAGGGAGGAATGATGCAATTGGCGTGCTATAGCCATTTCGATGGTATGGAATCTGTTCGGAAAGGACAATTCTATTACCATTTTCGACTAATATCGTGGTGAGTTAACTTTCTCGCATCATTAAGGAGGAAAGATTCTATTGGCGTGCTGTAGCCTTTGCAATGCTATAGAATGTGGCTTGAATGGTCAATTTTTCTGACAGTTTCTACTAATACCGAGGTAAGTTAACTTTCTCGCACGGCTAAGGAGGAAAGGCTCTATTGGCGTGCTATAGGCATTGCAATGCTATAATATCCTCCTGGAATATGCAATTTTATTGACATTTGCGACTATTATCGTGGTAAGCTAATTTCCTTGCATAAGGAAGGAGGAAAGATCCTTTTGGTTTGCTACAGCCGTTGCAATGCTGCATAATCTGGGTGGAAAACTCAATTTTATTGCCATTTTTTACTTCTGTCG
>NW_016995081.1:0-711 GCF_001483705.2 Eufriesea mexicana | reverse complement strand
TATCTCTTGTGCTTTACACTGCTCTCCGGTCGATATCTGCAGTCTCGACATTGCTCATCGATTCTCTGCTCGACGATCGGCAGGCCAGCAATAGGGGCCTCGGCACGCTAGGTTGGGACAGGTTACTCATGTCTTGGCTAGGTTAGGTTAGGTTTTGGTTAGGGTAGCTTCTACTTCTGCGCTTTACACTGTTATTAGAACCGTAACTGCGCCCTGCGTTGCTCTACTGGCATCAGCTTGTTTCCGGAGGGGGTAGCAGTAGCAGTCGTGGCACTCTCGGTTGAGATAGGTTACGTGTGATTAGGTTAGGTCAAGTTAAGTTTGGATAGGATGGCTTTGACTTCAGTCTTTTACACCACTTTTCGGTAGGTTTCTGCGCTCTACTGTGCTCCACTATGCTCTGCTCCGCGCTGGAGGGCCAGCAATCGCTGTCTCGGCATGCTTGGTTGATTTCGGCTAAGTTTGGTTAAGTTAGGTTAGTCTACGTTAGGTCTGGATAGATCTGTCTTACGTGTTATACTCTTTTATTCGGTGGAATAATGCGCTCTACTGTGCACTACTACACTCTGCACAAATCTGTATAGGCCAGCAATAGTCGCGGCGCGTTATTTTGTGCAATACTACGTTTGGCTGTGTCACGATTCGCTGGATTAGAAAAGGATTGTTTCAACCTTTGTCCTACACAATGCTATTCGGTGGACTTCTGTGCTC
>NW_016995080.1:292-625 GCF_001483705.2 Eufriesea mexicana | reverse complement strand
GACTATGGGTAGGCGAGCAGTGGTTGTCGTGGCACGTTATTTTTAGTTAGGTTACGTTCGGTTAGGTTAGGATAAGTTAATTTTTATTTAAGATATCTCTGACTTCCGTCCTTCACGTTAATTTGCTGGACTCCTGTGATCTAATGTGATCTACTATATTGTGCTTGGCTTCGGGGACACCTGCAGTACTGGTCGCGGCACATCACGCTATGTTATGCTAGGTTCCGTTAGGTTAGGTTAGATCAAGTTAGGTTAGGATACCTTCAACTTATGTGCTGTACACCGCTATCAGCGCATTTCTGCGCTCTACTGTTTTCTAATATTTTCTGCATG
>NW_016995080.1:0-282 GCF_001483705.2 Eufriesea mexicana | reverse complement strand
CGAGAACAGCAATTACCGTCCTGCAAAGCTTGGTTACGTTGCGTTATGCTTCGTTATGTTAGGTTAGGATGGATCGATAAGGATTTCCATGGTTTCTGTGCTATACACTGCAATTCGGGGGATTTCTGCGCACTACACAGCTTTACTATACTCCGTTCGACTACGGGGTGGCGAGCAATAGTAGCAGTGGCACGTTAGGTTGAGTTATGTTATGATTGATTAGGTCAGATAGGCTATGTTTAGTTAGGATAGCTTTAACTTTCGCGCTATACACTGTTATCA
>NW_016995079.1:386-644 GCF_001483705.2 Eufriesea mexicana | reverse complement strand
ATATCGTGGTGAGCTACCTTTATTGCATAAGTAAGGAGAAAAGATTCTATTTGCGTGCTATAGACGATTATGTGCTGTAGAATCTGGTTGGAGAATTCAATTTTATTGACATCTTCCACTAATATTTTGGTGAGCTGCGTATCTTGCATAAATAAGGATGAAAGAGTCTACTGCCCAGCTATAGCCATTGCAATGATATTGAATGTGCCTGGCAGATTCAATTTTATTGACGTTTTCGACTAATATCGAGATGAGCTA
>NW_016995079.1:0-264 GCF_001483705.2 Eufriesea mexicana | reverse complement strand
CTTTCTTGCCTAAATAAGCAGGCTAGATTCTGCTGGCGTGCTGTAGACATTGCAATGCAGTAGAATCTTGCTGGTAAATTTAATATTATTGACATTTTCGACTATTATCGTGGTGAGCTAACTTCCTTCCCTATGTAGGGGGGAATGGTCCTTCTGGAGTACTATAGCCATTGCAATGCAGTAGAGTCTGGCTGGAAAACACAATTTTATTGACATCTTTGACTAATACCGTGTAGAGCTAACTATCTTGCATAAATAAGGACG
>NW_016995078.1:0-641 GCF_001483705.2 Eufriesea mexicana | reverse complement strand
GTTACGTTCGTCTATGTTAGGTTAGGCCATGTTAGGTGAGGATAGCTATAACTTTTGTGCTGTACACTGTCTCTCGGCGAATTCCTGCGCTCTGCTGAACTCTGGTATGTTCTGCTAGGCTCTGGGATCGGCAGCAGTCGCGGTCTCGGCAGGTTGGTTTGAACTATGCTATGTTTGTCTATGTTCTGTTGGTTTGGGTTATGCATGGGCAGCATTGACTTTTCTGATATACAATTGGATTTCTGAGCCCTGCTCTCCGCTAATGCATTCTGCTTGGCTCTGGGGATGCCAGCATTAGTTGTCCCGGCATGTCAGGTTGAGTTATGTTAAGTTTGCTTGTGCTACGATTGGTTAGGTTAGGAGGGGGTAGCCTTGACTTTAGTGATATAGTCTGCTATGAGGTGGATCCGTGCGCCCTACTGTGCTCCAATATCTTCAGCTTGGCTCCGGGAGACAAGCAATTCTGTTCTCGGCAGGATATGTTGAAACATGTTACGTTCGGTTATGTTGAGTTCGGCTAGGTTTGATTTGGATAACATTAACTTTCGTTCTGTGCACTGCAATATGGTGGATTTGTCCGCTCTACTGCGCTCTAGTGTGTCGTGCTTTGTTCTGGCAAGGCCAGAAATAGTGGTCTCGGC
>NW_016995077.1:9394-10240 GCF_001483705.2 Eufriesea mexicana | reverse complement strand
ACATTTCTGATGTACACTGCGATTATGTGGTTTACCGCGTTCTGCTCTCCACTAGCGTGTAACCCTTTACTCTGGAGAAGCCAGAAATAGTGGTCGCGGCACGTTATGTTGAGTTATGTTACGTTCGGTTCCGTTACGGTTGGTTATGTTACGAGAGGATAGTTTTGACTTTAGTGCTGTAGTCTGTTATTGGGCGGATTCCTGCTACCTACAGTGCCTTAATATCTCAAGCTTGGCTCAGGGAAGGCCAGCAATAGTGGTCTCCGCACGTTATGTTCAGTCACGTTACGTTCGATTAAGTTGCTTCAGGCTAAATTTGTTCGGGATAGCCTTAACTTTTTTGCTGTGCACTGCTGTTCGGCGGATTTCTGCGCCCTGCTGCGCTGTAGAACGACCTGCTTGGCTCTGGGGAGGGCAGCAATAGTGGTCCCGGTACGTTAGGTAGAGATACGCCATGTTTGCCTATGTTCCGTTGGTTCGGTATAGGCCTGGGTAGCATCGTCTTAACTGATATACACAGAGATTCTATGGATTTCTGCGTTCTCCCCTCTGCTATTGTGCTCTGCTAAACTGTCGAGAGGCCAGTAATAGTGGGTGCGGCATGTTAGGTTTAGTTAGGATACGCTTGGTTAGTTTTGGTGACAGTAGCATGGACTTTAGCACTATAGCCTGCTATTACATGGATTCCTGCGCACTAAAGGGCTCTAATATTTTCAGCTTGGTTCTGGCCAGGAAAGCAATACTGGTCTCAGGCCGTCATGATGAATCAGGTTACGTTCGGTTAGGTTGGGTCAGGCTTAGTTTGGTCAGGACAGCTTTAACATTTGTGCTGCACGAACGTGTCGA
>NW_016995077.1:0-2297 GCF_001483705.2 Eufriesea mexicana | reverse complement strand
CAACCTGACATAACCTACCCTGCCAAGACCACCATTGCTGGCACCACGGTGCCAAGCAGAACACACTCGGGCTCAGTGGAGCGCAGAAATTCAACGTATAGCTGTGTAATCACAAAAGGCGAAGCTAGTCTCTACAATGCCAGACAAACCTAACATAACCAAACGTAACCTAACTGAACCCAACGTACCCAGAGCACTATTCCTGGCGTCCACAGAGACAATCGGGTTGCGATAGCGCACAGAAGAGCGCAGGAGTCCATAGGACGGCAGCGCGCTGCACAAGAGTCGACGTTGACCTAGTCCAACACAACGCATCCTAACCAAACCAAACGTAATATGGCCCGAAAAAACGTGCCGCGAACAAAATTGCTGCCCTCACGAGAGCGGGCAGAGCATAGTAGAGCAATGTAGAGGGCAGAGATCCCCCGAATAGCAGCGCATAGCACAAAAGTCTATGCTATCCTATCCTTACCTAACCACGCGTAACATAACCGAACGCAAGATAGCACAGAATAAAGTGCCGAGGCCAATGCCGCTTGCCTACCCATAGCCAAGGAAGATATGCTAGAGCACAGTAGAGCGCAGAAGTCCACCGAATAGCCGTGTATAGCCCCAAAGTCAGAGCCACCCTAGCCTAACATAACCCAACATTGCCTGACCAAGCGTAACCTATATCAACGGAACGTGCCACGACCGCTTTTGCTGGCCACCGCGGGGACAAGCAGATGCTATTTGAACCTTCGAATGCACAGATATCGTCCCAATAGCAGTGTATAGCACAGAAGTCAAAGCTACACTAACCAAACCTATACGAACATTGCAGTCATGCGTAACATACCGCAAGCTTGCGTGTCGAGACCACCATCGCTGGCCTCCGCAGTGACAAGCTGAACGTACTGGAGCACTGTAGAGCGTATAAATTCATCGTATCGCAGTGTGCAACACAAAAGTCAAAGCTGCCAAAAACTAACCCAGACAATCATAACCTATTCAAACGTAGCCCAACTCAAACTATCGTGCCAAGATCACTATTACTGGACTGCCAGAGTCGCGCAGAGTGCAGTAGAGGAATGTAGAGCGTAGAAGTCCTTCGAATATCGGTGTACAGCACAAAAGTCAAAGCTATCCTCTCCTAACCCAACCAAACGTTGCATAACCGTACGCAACGTATCTCAGACTAACGTGCCGAGATCACTACAGCTGGCCTCCGCATATCCAAGCAGAATATACCAGAGCGCAATAGAGCGCATGGATGCACAGTATTGCTGCGTATAGCACACAAAGCCAAACCCATGTTCAAAAATCTTGTCCTAACCTAACCAAAGCGAACGGAACATAACTCAAGCAAACGTGCCACGAACATTATTGCTGGCCTCGCCAGAGACAAGCAGAATATATTAGAGCGCAATAGAGCGCAGAAAACCACCGAATAGCAGTTTGTAGCTCAATACTCAAAGCTACAGTGACCTAACATGGCCAAACCTAACACAACCGAACGTAATCTGACTCAAACCAACGTGTCGCGACCACTATTGCCGGTCTCCGCAGGGCCATTCAGAACATATTAGTGGAGAGTAGGGCCCTGAAAACCACCGAATAGCAGTTTATAGCACACAAGTCGAATCTATCCTATGCTAACCAAACCAAACGTAACATAAGCAGACGCAATGTAACTCAACCTGTCGTGCCGAGACAGCTATTGCTATCCACCCCAGATACAAGCGGAACATACTAGAGAACAGTAGAGCGCGAAAATGCGCCGAACATATGTTTATACCACGAAAGTCGAACCTATCCGTTCCTAACCCAAACCCGCGTACCCTAACCGAACTTAGCCTATCTAGACCTGACGCGCCGAGACAAGTATTTCCCGCCTCCGCAGAGTCGAACGGAGTGCAGTAGAGCACAGTAGAGCGTAGAAACACACCAAATAGCAATGTACACCGCAAAAGTCAAAGGTACCCCAAACTAGCCAAACATAGGCCAACTAAACTGAAAGAGCGGAGACCTCTACTACTGGCCTCCCCAGAAACAAGCAGAACATATCACAGAAGAGCAGAGCGGAGAAATCCACCGAAAAGCAGTTTGTAGCACATGAGTCATTGGTACCCTATCGTAACCTAGCACAACGTAACACTACCGAACATAACCAAACTCAACCAAACGTGCCAAGACCACTATTGCTGGCCACCCCTGCGACATAACGGCTGCTAGTAGAAAAACGCTGAGCGCATACATCGAACGAATCGCAGTGTATAGCGCAAAAGTCAAAGCTATCCTATCCTAACCAGGCTAAA
>NW_016995076.1:0-355 GCF_001483705.2 Eufriesea mexicana | reverse complement strand
ATCTTTCCTCCTTACTTAAGCAAGGAAGATTGTTCACCACGATATTATTCAAAAATGTCAATATTATAGAATTTTCCAGCAAGGTTATACAGCACTGCAATAGCTATAGCACTCCAAAAGGATCTCTCCTCCTTATTTATGCGAGAAAGTTAGCTCACCACAATATTAGTCGAAAATGTCAATAAATATGTACTTTCAAAGCACTTTCTATATCAATGCAATGGCTGTGGCACGCCAATAGTATCTTTAATCCTTATTTATGCAAGAAAGTTAGCTCTCCAAGATATTAGTAGGAATTGTCAATAAAATTGAATTTTCCAGGCAGATTCTACAGCATTGCAATGGCTATAGCACT
>NW_016995075.1:0-987 GCF_001483705.2 Eufriesea mexicana | reverse complement strand
AACATTAAGGAAATTGTGACAAATTTATCAATATCAGGATATCTAACTGTGAAAATGTGTTCGGTGGTAATATACCACATGTGCAAAGAAGTGAAATTACATAGTGAGAAACATATAACGATGCATGTGCGAAAGGAAGTGGTGTGCGTGCAAATCGTAAAACGAAACACGTGCGGAAAAAAGTGGCGTCAGTGTAACGCGTATAACACGATAACGTAGGCATATATCATCGATTGTAGATTGTCCGCTTCGATAATTTATACGGAAATTTGGTAAACATAGCTCGGAATAGGTAGTATTTTAGAGCTTTTCCGGACTCTTCCTAGATTTTCACGATTCAATTGCTAAATATAGTGATGGAAATACAAGTGGTTGTGGATGGGTGGAGAGCATGTTAAGCATTTATATATTGTTTCGCTATCCTAGATTTCCAGTATGGCGTAGAAAATTTTCATCTATCCTATTAGAGTAGGATGTTCTCTATCGAGTAGATTAATTCTTATCCGATTTCGACGATTCTTTTTAGAAATATAATGCCACAAGTGCGGGTGGGTGACAGTTCTTTCCGCATTTAACTTTTCGGTCTTCGCTACCCTAGACTACGCGTGGGACCTCGAAAATTTTCATCAATCCTGTTAGAGTAGGATGTTCTCTATCGAGTAGAGTGATTTTTGTCCGATTTCGATGATTTTTTTTCGAGAAATAGTGGCGGAAGTGCGGGCGTGTGACAGGTCGTCCGTCGATTTTGACTTTTCGGTCTTCGCTACCCTAGACTACGCGTGGGACCTCGAAAATTTTCATCAATCCTGTTAGAGTAGGATGTTCTCTATCGAGTAGAGTGATTTTTGTCCGATTTCGATTATTTTTTTTCGAGAGATAGTGTCGGAAGTGCGGGCGTGTGACAGGTCGTCCGTGGATTTTGACTTTTCGGTCTTCGCAATGCTAGACTAGGCGGGTGGCCTTGAAATTTTTCATCAATCCTGTTAG
>NW_016995074.1:0-680 GCF_001483705.2 Eufriesea mexicana | reverse complement strand
GATTCGTTTATATTTATTTACTTGAATTGTACATTGCTTTTCCTTTTTATTTCTTAGATACTAATTGTTATTCCTTTATACAGGAACTCCAAATGACCAGATTTCCAAGTGTAATTTTCCAAATGACTATCTCCACATAGTATTTGTCAAAGACTAATTACCCGCTATGAATCCAACTTAGAATGATCAAAGCAAATATGGTCCTCAATTGTGATCACAATACCTCTACAGTTGCGTACTGTGTGGTAGGGAAGGTATTTAGAACTTTCAGCGAGAGTAGAATATGAGTTGGTGTTCTTCACCTTTTTCGTTAAAAAAATTACGGAATATATACCTATAATGTACACTGTTCCTCAACGTAGTTTCATTCCCTATGGTTAACGTTTTACACGTTACACGGATCCATCTCTCCCTCGCTTCGCTTGCAACTCTTGATATCTCGAGCATTCCAGCTCACTTTATAGCAGACGGGTATGATAACATTCGAAATACATGTAATACGTGTTCCGGTAAAAAACATTGTTAAAAATCAGCTTTTAAGTTTTATTTTAATTCTCACGCTTTCGTTTCGATTCATCCACATTGGAACAAGGAACGTTTAAAAATTTTGAATTTACATTCATCGAATAAAGCATTAATACGAGGTTAAAATATTAATATTCCAAAACGTAGATATTAAT
>NW_016995073.1:0-562 GCF_001483705.2 Eufriesea mexicana | reverse complement strand
AGAAATCCATGCAATCGCAGTGTATATCAGAAGAGTCAAAGCTAACCAAACCCAACCCAAATCTACCAAACATAACCAAACATCGCATTCCTATAACTAACGCGTCGAGACAGCTATTGCTGCCATCCTCAGAGACAAGCAGGACATTCTGGAGCACGGTGGAGCGGAGAAATATATGGCAGTGTATAACACAGAAGCTAAAGATGTCCTAACTAAAACATAGCCTAACTCAACCTAACCGAAAGTAGCATGACTAATCATAAAGGGACGAGAACACTATTTCTGGCCTTTCCACAACCAAGCTGAAGATGTTAAGGCACTGTAGGGCACAGAAATCAACCTAATAGCAGACTATAGCTCTAAAGACATAGCTATCATCTCCTAACCCAACCAAACGTAACATAACCACACATAATCTAACTCAACCTACCGCACCGCGACGACTATTACTGGCATCCACAGAGCCAAGCAGAATACATTAGCGGAGAGGAGAGCGCGAAAATCCATAGAATCGCAGAGTATATCAGAAAAGTCTAAGGCACTCAAACCTAACCCGAACAAA
>NW_016995072.1:0-382 GCF_001483705.2 Eufriesea mexicana | reverse complement strand
TATAGCCATTGCAATGCTATAGAATCTGACTGGAAAATTCAATTTTATTGACATTTTCGGCTAATATCGTGGTGAGGTAATTTCTTTGCATAAATAGGAAGGAAAGATACTGTTGGCATGCTATAGCCATCGCACTGCTATAGAATCTGACCGGAAAATTCATTTTTATTGACATTTTCGACTAATATCGTGGAGAGCTAAGTTTTTTGCATAAATACGGAGGAAAGATTCTATTGGCATTCTGTAGCCATTGCATTGCTATGGATTCTGACTGCAAAATTCAATTTTATTGGCATTTAAGGCTCATATCGTGGTGAGGTAATTTCGATGCATAAATAAGGGGGAAGTATTCTGTTGGCATGCTATAGCCATTGCAATGCTA
>NW_016995071.1:0-605 GCF_001483705.2 Eufriesea mexicana | reverse complement strand
CTCCAAACCCAACCATGCGTATCATAAGCAGACGTAACGTTACCAAAACTTATGTGCCACGGCTGCTATTGCTGTTCTCACGATAGCTAGGCGGAGTATAGGGTGGCAGTCTGTGTCTCTGAAACCGTCCGGAAGGAAGTGTGCAGCACACAAGAGAAAGCTAGCCTAGCTGTATCCAAACCTAACCAAACCAAACGTAACGTAATTCAAGGTAACCAGCCGAGATCAATACTCCTGGCGTCCACAGAGGCAAGCAGATTGTGTGCGCACAGAAGAGCGCGGAACACCATTGAGTAGCTGTGTATAGCACAAAGATCAAAGCCATCCTATTCAAACATAGCCTAACCATACCATGCCAAGCGCATACTAACTGATCCAAACGTGCACGACAACCATTGCTGCCCCCAGAGACAAGCGGATGCCAGTAGAGCAGGGAAGTGCTCAGATATCGACCGAAGAGGAGCGTAGGGCGCAGAAGACTATGCCGTCCAAACCAAACCTAACCTAACCAAACCACACGTAATGTAACTCAACAGAACGTACAACGGCCTCTGTTGCTGGCGTCCCCAGAGGCAAGCAGATGCTAGTAGAGCAATACAGTGTAC
>NW_016995070.1:0-768 GCF_001483705.2 Eufriesea mexicana | reverse complement strand
TATTACTTCGGTAACTACTGATTTATTTCTTGTGGTTTTCAAGTGGTGATGTGGCTTAATAGCAACACTCGAAAATTCCTATGATGCAGGTTAGGTTAGGTTAGGTTAGATTAGGTTAGGTTAGGTTAGGTTATACAATGTTCTAGAAGATTTATATACTCTATTGTATATTACTTATCATATACTTTTAGAGTGAAGAATTTGTTTATTTACCTTGCACTAAAAATAAACAACTTTGTTAGCCACTATGTATTTAATAACATAATAATGCATAATTCTGTAGTATATTCGTGACAAGTGAATAAAGTGTTATCAGACAAAATTGAAGTTTATTGACAATTAAAATTCAAATATTTTTTCAAATAAAAATTTTCTTTCTAATGTTCATTTTTCGTCGTTTGATTATTTATGTACAATGCTCTAAAAGTGTATGATATATAATATACAATAGAGTATATAAATATCAGAGTCAAAAATTTGCTTATTTACCTTGCACTAACAAGGAGAGTGCAAGTCCTTCGGGTCATAAATTTAGTTGAAACTTGGCAGGTTTGTAGATTTAACCAATTCAAGAAAATATATCATTATAAGGGTAACTACTCAATAGTTTTCGAGATATTTATAATTAAAGTTTTATTATTGCTTTAATTACAGATTTATTTAGAATATTTTTCAAGCGCCTTAGGACTGTGTTAGGCCACTAGTACTGTTGTAAATCAAATTTCTTAATCAAAAAAATTTATTTTTTACGATTTCTTATGCTAGTAT
>NW_016995069.1:0-397 GCF_001483705.2 Eufriesea mexicana | reverse complement strand
GTTATGTTCGGATATCTTCGAATTTGTGCCATTCGCAGCAACGCGGTGGATTTCTGCGCGCTTGCGTCCTCTAATATACTCTGCTTTTCTCTGTGTAGTTCGGCAACAGAGGTCTCGTCGTGATAGTTTGCGTTAGGTTACGTTTTTAATATGTTGATCTTGGGTAAGTTAGGATAGGCTACATTGACTTTTTCTCTTTACGCTGCAATTCCGTGGGTTCCTGTGATCTACAGTGCTCTACTGTAGTCTGAAGGCACCGGGGTTGCCAGCAGCGGTGGTCGCGGTGCGATCCGTAGAGTCACGCTACGTGTGGTTTGGTTAGGCTAGATCAGGTAATGTTTGGATGTCTTCGACTTTTGTACTATAAAATGCAATGGGGTGGATTTCTGCGCTCTGC
>NW_016995068.1:0-285 GCF_001483705.2 Eufriesea mexicana | reverse complement strand
GCTCTGCATTGCTCTACTCGCCTCTATTTGTCCCTGGGGAGGTCAGCTATATGTGTCGTGGCAAGCTTGTTTTGGTTATTTTACGCATGGTTTGGTTAGGTTAGGCTATTTTTGGTATGCATGTCTCTCTCTTTTGGTCTACGCACTGCCGTTCGGTGCATTTCTGCTCTCTGGATTGATCTATCATGCTCTGTTCGACTCCCAGGTGGCCAGCAAAAGTGATCGCGGCACGTTATGTTTAGGTTAGGTTTGGACATGTTAGGCTAATATTTCTTCGACTTTTGT
>NW_016995067.1:281-564 GCF_001483705.2 Eufriesea mexicana | reverse complement strand
CTGCAGTGAATGTCGCGAAAGCCGTAGATATCCTAACCTAACTTGACATAATCCAACTTTACCTCACACATCATAAACCAATATGACGTGCTGCAACCACTCCTCCTTACCTCCCCATAGCCAAGCAGAATGTATTAGAGCACAGTAGATCACTGGAATACATCGAATAACACTGTATAGCACGAAAATCAAAGCTATCCTGACCAAAATTAACCAAACCCGAACCAACCAAATACAATCTAACCGAAAGTAACATGCCATGGCACCATTGCTCGTCTTCACA
>NW_016995067.1:0-225 GCF_001483705.2 Eufriesea mexicana | reverse complement strand
GCAGTTTATGTTACAAAATTCGAGGATACCCTGACTTAACCTGGCCTAACTTAACCTATCCAAACGTAGCATAACTGAACATAACGTCCCGAGGCCACCACTGCTGGCATCCCCAGAGCCAAGCAGAGAACGGAGGAGCCCAGCAGATGTCAGGAATCCACAGAATAACAGTGTATAGCACGAAAGTTGAAGATATCCTGACCAAACTTAGCACAACCTAACCTA
>NW_016995066.1:0-641 GCF_001483705.2 Eufriesea mexicana | reverse complement strand
AATTGCTATAGCACGCCAATAGAATCTTTCCCCCTTATTTATGCAGGAAAGTTGGCTCAACACTATATTATGCTGAAATGTCCAAAAAATTGGATTTTCCAGCTAGATTCTATTTCGCTACAATGGCCATTGCTGGCCAATGGAATATTTCCTCCTTATTTATGCATGGAAGTCAGCCCACCGCGATATTAGCCGAAAATGTCAATGAAATTGAATTTTGCAGCCAGATTCTGTAGCATTGCAATGGAAATAGCACGACAATAGAATCTTTCCTACTTATTTAAGTAAGAAAGTTACCTCTCCACGATATTATGCGAGAATGTCAAGAAAATTGAATTTTCCACCCAGTTTCTATAGCACTGCAGCGGGTACAGCGCGCAAATAGAATCTTTCCTCCTTATTTATGCAAAAAAGTCATCTCACAACGATAATAGAAGAGAATGTCAATAAAATTGGTTTTTCCATCCAGATTATATGACATTTCAATGGCTATAGCACGCCAATAGAGTCTTTCATCCTTATTTATGCAAGAATGTTAGCTCTCCCCGATATTAGTCGAATCTGTCTATATAATTTTGTTTCCAGCCAGATACTATAGCACTGCAACGGCCATAGCAAGCCAACGGAATTTTTCCTCCTTA
>NW_016995065.1:0-325 GCF_001483705.2 Eufriesea mexicana | reverse complement strand
GTGCCGCGGCCACAGCTCCTGGGCTTCCAGAGCAACGCAGAATATAGTAGAGCACAGTAGATCGCAGAAATCTTCGGAGGAAATGTGTATGGCACGATAGTCGCTGCTATTCTAGCAAAACTTGGCCTAACCTATCATGTCCGAGCGTTACCTAACACAGCCTGACGTGACACGACCACTGTCGCTCGCCTCCCAGAGCCGAGCAGAGGACAGTAGAGCAATATAGAGCGCAGATATACATCGAATATCAGTGTATAGCACTAAAGTCGAAAATACGATAACCCAAAATTTCCTATCCTAACCTAACCAAATTTAGCAAAACTCA
>NW_016995064.1:0-600 GCF_001483705.2 Eufriesea mexicana | reverse complement strand
CTGTACTTACAATTGGGTTCAAGGCGTCAGGCGATCCATTCACCAAGCTATAACCTGTAATATATTTTGAATAGACCTATTCTATGGCAAGCAGATGGCAGTACTTGCCAACGGTTGAAGGCGTTATGCGACCTATTCACCAAGCTGTTTTGAATAGGCCTATCCGCTGGCAAGTAGATGGCTGTACCTGCCATTGGATTGAAGGCGTTAGGCGATCTATTCACCAAGCTATAACAGGTTATAGATTTTGAATAGGCCTATTCTCTGGCAAGTAGATGGCTGTACTTGCCATTGGATTCAAGACGTCAGGCGATCAATTCACCAAGCTATAACAGGTAATATATTTTGAATAGACCTATTCTCTGGCAAGTATGTGGCTGTTCTTGCTATTGGATTGAAGGCGTTAGGCGATCTATTCACCAAGCTATAACAGATTATAGATTTTCAATATACATATTTTCTGGCAAGTAGATGGCTGTACTTGCCATTGGATTGGAGGCGTTGGGCGACCTATTCACCTTGCTGCAACGGAATATAGATTTTGAGTAGATAAATTATCTGGAAAGTAGATGGCTGTACTTGCCATTGGATTGAAGGCGT
>NW_016995063.1:0-1063 GCF_001483705.2 Eufriesea mexicana | reverse complement strand
TGACTACAGCATGCCAATAAAATCTTCCCTCCGAATTTATGGAACGAAATTACCTCACCACGGTATTAGTCGAAAATATCAATAAAATTTAATTTTACAGTCTTATTCTATAGCAGTACAATGGCTATAGAGTGCCTATAGAATCTTTCCACCTAATTTATGCAACAAAACTAGCTCACAACGATATTAGTGGCAAATGTCAAAAAAAATGAATTTTAAATTCAGATTCTATTTCATTGCAATGGCTACAGCATGCCAATAGAATGTTTCCTCCTTATTTATGCAACGAAATTAACTCACCACGATATTAGTCGAAAATGTCAATAAAATTGACTTTTCCAGTCAGATTCCATAGCGTTGCAATGGCTACAGCTTGCCAATAGTATCTTTTTTTCCTCCGTATATATGCAACGAAATTACCTCACCACGATATTAGTCGAAAATGTCCGTACAACAGAATTTTCCAGTCAGATTCTATAGCATAACAATGGCTATACCATGCCAATAGAACGTTGCCTCCTTGTTTATGCAACAAAATTGGCTCACCACGTTCTCAGTCGAAAATGTCAAAAAAATTGAATTTTCAAGTCAGATTCTATAGTATTGCAATGGCTATACCATGCCAATAGAGCCCATCCTCCTTATTTATGCAACAAAATTGGCTCACCACGTTATCAGTCGAAAATGTCAATTAAATTGAATTTTCCAGTCAGATTCTATAGCATTGCAATGCCTATAACTTGCCAATAGAATTTTTCCTCCTTATTTATCCTGCAAAATCAGCTCACCACTTTAATGGTCGTAAATGTCAATAGAATTGAATTTTCCAGCCAGATTATGCAGCATTGCAATGGTTATAGTGTGCCAATAGAATCTTTCCTCCATATTTATTCAACGAAATTACCTCACCACGATATTACCCGAAAATGTCAATAAAATTGAGTTTCCCAGACAGATTCTATAGCATTGCAATGGATATAGTATGCCCATATCATCTTTGCTCCTTATTTATGCAACAAAATTAGCTCACCACGGTATTAGTCGAAAATGTCCATACAATTGA
>NW_016995062.1:0-280 GCF_001483705.2 Eufriesea mexicana | reverse complement strand
TAGCTCACCACGATAATAGTCGAAACTGTCAATAATATTGAACTTTCCAGCCAGATTCTATAGCATTGTGAGGCCTATAGCACTCCAAAATGATCCCTCCTCCTTATTTATGCAAGAAAGATAGCTCACCATGATGTAAGTCAAAAATGTCAATAAAATTGAATTTTCCAGAAAGATTCGTCTGCATTGCGGTGGCTAAAGCACTCCAAAAGGATTTTTCCTGCTCACCTATGCAAGGAAGTTAGCTCACCACGGAATTAGTCGAAAATGTCAATAAAAT
>NW_016995061.1:380-693 GCF_001483705.2 Eufriesea mexicana | reverse complement strand
ATTGGCGTGCTATATCCATTGCATTGCTGTAGAATTTGGCTGGAAAATTCAATTTTATTGACAGTTTCGACTAATATCGCGGTGAGTTAATTTTGTTGCATATATAAGGAGAAAAGATCCTTTTGGCGTGCTATAGGCATTGCAAAGGTATAGAATCTTCCTGGAAAACTCGATTTTATTGACATTTTCGACTGATATCGTGGTGAGCTAACTTTATTACGTAAAGAAGGAGGAAAATTCAATTGGCGTGCTATACCCGGCGCAATGCTAAAGAAACTGGATGGAAAGTTCAATTTTATTGACATTTTCGACT
>NW_016995061.1:0-336 GCF_001483705.2 Eufriesea mexicana | reverse complement strand
AATAAGGAGGAAAATTCAATTGGCGTGCTATACCCGGCGCAATGCTAAAGAAACTGGATGGAAAGTTCAATTTTGTTGACATTTTCGACTAATATCGCGATGAGTTAACTTTCTTGCATAAATTCGGAGGAAAGATTCTGTTGGCCTGCTGTAGGCATTGCAACGCTATAGAAACTGGAAGGAGAATTCAATGTTATCGACATTTTCGAATATTATAGTTATGAGCTATCTTCCTTGCATAGGAAAGGAGGAATGATGCCTTTTGAGAGCTATAGCCATTACAATGATATAGAATGTGGCTAAAAAACACAATTTTATTGACATTTTCGGCTAATA
>NW_016995060.1:0-334 GCF_001483705.2 Eufriesea mexicana | reverse complement strand
ACAATACCTCTCGTGATATAAACAACTGAAACAAAGTACTGATTACTGCCATCGTGACAGTAACATAGACGGTGAACTACATTGTTAACTGATGATATAAATTCCTATGGAATTCTGGAATAAAATATGTATACTACGGTGTGGTCTAGAGATGTTTATAAATCACAGTACGGCAAATAGTACATCAACAAACGGAGTACTGTTGCCGCTGGATTAAACTCGTAACTGGACTTGAATACCACACAGCAAATCTGAACGGCAAATGCAGGTACTCTGACTCTATAGATATTAACATTTTGCAACACAGTATTGAGTACAGCCATCATCACAGTAT
>NW_016995059.1:0-1261 GCF_001483705.2 Eufriesea mexicana | reverse complement strand
CACGAGAAGTCAAAGAAAAAAGGTAAAGCAGTCAAACATGCTGAAGGCATGGAGCGGGAAATTGCGGTGCCGAATTGTTTGACCCTAAGACCTGGCTGTTGGAAGACGGTAACGGGTCTTCTTTGTTCCACGACGGAACATTTACTAAATAGTATATCTACTATACTAGTACATCTATCTATACTATCTACTGCATATACTGTACTGTATATCTACTATAATAAAATATTTGCAAACAAGATCAACGTATCATTAAAAACAGGAAAATAAGCAAAAGTATCAATAAAATGATCTCTAAACTAATCGCAATGTTTCAAAAATATCGTTGATGTACAACCAAATGATCAATAATACCTAGAATTATTAATACCATCTCGGTACAGCAACTCGACATGCATACAGTGAAGAGCAAAACTAAATCTATACTATCTACCCTTTGCACTCGAGAGGTGCCCTTGAGTCACAATTTAATAAAATTTCGGAGATCGGTGTTAATTAATATGTCAAATTTAAGATAATGTAACGGCATGCGAGGTATCGAAATTAAATAATTCTATATATTAATTATCATACGATTTCTTATTTCTGCTCAGAAAAATATCGTCAACCTTGTAACAGAGAATCTTTGAACTCCTATCCTTCTTTGGCCAAAAAATCGTCCAGTGTAAAGGGTTAATATATACGTAAGTGATTATGAGAGAAGGAGTTCGATGAATCTGGTATTGATAGGAATAATTATTATTTTATGTAGAATTGACAACTGTAACTTCGATATGTTTAATTTCTCATTATTATTAAAGAAATAAATTTTGATTTATATCACTGCATCCAATAGCTTCCTTAAATTTAGGTGAAACCAAAATATTTAAAGCAATATCATTGGATGTTATTAAATAACAAAGAGAAAAAGGAAATTAACAAATCTTGCTCACAGCAGAGTTACACATATGCGTGTAATTACGCGTGAATAATATTTCTAATGAAAACACGGCGTTAAAATTAAAAAGAAGAATTTGTAGTTAATTAAAATAAATTTATCGAAAATCGCTACTAATGTTATCTTTTCGTTGTGACTGAAGTTTCAAATTATTATTTTGGGGAAAAGACACTATATAAGACACTATAATAATTAAATAATTATTGACATAATATCTATAATCTATTATATACAATTTATATCACATTCTATATACAGAAACGCGCCAAAATTAAAAATTGTGAATTTGCAATGGCATATGAATAATTATGTAATATAAATAAA
>NW_016995058.1:1200-2092 GCF_001483705.2 Eufriesea mexicana | reverse complement strand
AGCTGTAGCACTAAAGCCAAATCCATCCTCACCTAACCGAACCAATGGTAACATAACCGAACGTGACCCAACTCAAACTAACATGCCACGACAACTATTGTTGGCCTCCCCAGAGCCAAGCAGATGTCATAAGTGGAGAGTAGAACTCAGAAACCCTTAGAATCGCAGTGTACAATATAAAAGTCATAGCTACCCAAACCAAACCCAAACCAACGGGGCAAAACCAAACATATCCTATCTCATCCTATCGGGCCGTGGCCGTTATTGCTGCCTCCCAGAGCCAAGCAGGACATACGATAGCACAGTAGAGCTCCGAAATCCTCCGAATAGCTATGTGCTGCAATTATTTCCAAACTTCGCGTAACTCAACCTTACCGAACGTAACCTGACTCAACGTAACGCCCGAGACCATTATTTCTGTCCTTCCCACATCCAAGCTGAAAATATTACAGCACTGTAGAACTAAGAAGTCCTCCCATTAGCAGGCTACAGCATTAAAGTCAAAGCTGCCCGTCTCCAAACCTAACCAATCGTGACATAAGCAAACACAAACGAACTCATCCTATCTTGCCGCGACCGCTACTGCTAGCCTCCCCAGAGACAAGCAGAAAACCTTGGTGGAGTATAGACCGCAGAAATCCACAGAATCGTAGTGTACATCAGAGCACAAGAAGCTGCCCAAACCTTCCACAAACCTACCACAAACCAACGGAACAGGGCCGAGCATAGCCTATCTCAACATAACGTGCAGTGACCGCCATTGCTGCCCTCTCCAGAGCCAAGCATTACATACCAGAGCACAGTAGAGCGCCGAAACCCACGGAATAGGGGTGTACAGCACAAAAGTTAATGCTATTATGACCAAACTTAGCACGAACCTGCCTAACCGAAC
>NW_016995058.1:0-278 GCF_001483705.2 Eufriesea mexicana | reverse complement strand
CTTTTTTTCCGTAACCTGGCCAAATCTAACATAACCCAATGTAACCTAATCCAAACTAACATGCCGAAACCGCTATTGCTGCCCTCCACAGGGACAAGCAGAACATACCAGAGCACAGTAGACCGCAGAAATCCACCGAACTGCAGCGTGTAGCACAAAAGTATAAGCTAACCGGGCCAAACGTAGCTTAGCCTTACCTAATCGAATGTAACTTAACACAACATGACGTGCCGTGAGCGCGGCTGCTGGCATCCCCAAGGCCAAGCAGGGCATGCTGG
>NW_016995057.1:0-587 GCF_001483705.2 Eufriesea mexicana | reverse complement strand
ATTCGTGGAGAGTAGAGCGCAGAAATCCATAGAAACGCAGTGTACACCAAAAAAGTCAAAGACACCCGAGCCTAACCAAAGCCAACGTATCCTAACCTATCGTAGCCTAGCTCATCACAACTAGCCGCGACCACAATTGCTGGCCTACCCAGGGCAAGCAGAATGTAGCAGAGCACAGTCGAGGGTAGAAGCCCGCTGAATAGCTGTGTATATAATGAAAGTCTAGGATAAAATGACCGAGGTTAACCTAACGATACCCAAGCGAACGTAACATAACTCAAACTAACGCGCCGAGACCAAAATTACTGGCCTCCCCAGAGTCAACCAGAATATACCAGAGCACAGTAGATCACAGAAATCCGCCGCACTGCAATGTATAGCATAATAGTAGGAGATATCCTGTCCAATCTTGACAAAACCTGTCCTAACCAAACGTAATCTCACACAGCCTATCGTGCCGAGACCGCTATTGCATCCCTACCCAGAGCCATGCAGAAGATGTTATAACGCAACAGATCGCAGAGATCGGCGGAAAGCAGTGTACACACAAAAGTCTAAACTATCCTATCCTAACCTCGCCGGACGTA
>NW_016995056.1:0-366 GCF_001483705.2 Eufriesea mexicana | reverse complement strand
CCAGCTCAACAGAGCGAGCCGTGGCCACTGCTGCTGGAATCCACAGGGCCAAGCCGAAAGTAGTTGGGCACAGCAGAGCGCAGAAATGTACCGAATAGCAGTGTACGGCACAGAAGTCAAAGCTATCCTCTCCTAACATGGCCAAACCTAACGTAACCAAATGAAGCGTAACCAATCCTGACGTGCCGACACCACTGTTTCTGCACCGCCAGAGCCAAGCAGAACATATTAGAGGAGGGAAGAAGGCAGAAATCCGTGCAATCGCTGTGCATAGCACAATACACGGAGTTATCCTGTCCTACAATAACCATACGCAACATAGCCGAACGAAGCTTAGCACAAACTAGTGGGCCCAGACCTCCATTA
>NW_016995055.1:1493-2618 GCF_001483705.2 Eufriesea mexicana | reverse complement strand
CACAGTAGATCGCAGAAACCCGCCGAATAGCAGTGTATAGCACAAGAGTCAAGGATATCCTATTCTAACGTATCCGAACGTAACATAACCAAACGTAACATAGCACAACATAACGCGCCGCGGACACTGTTTATCTCCTCACCAGAGCAAAGTAGAGAATATTAGAGTACAGTAGCGCGTAGAAATCCACCGAATAGCAGTGCGTAGAGAAAAAGTCGAGGACATCGGAGTCTAACCTACCAAACAAAACCTATCCCTCCGAAACATAACACAACCAAACATGCCTTGACCGCTATTACTGAACTCGCACAGCAAAGCAGACCTTATTGGAGCACTGCATAGCGCAGAAATGCACCGAATAACAGTGTATAGCGCGTAAGTTAAAGCCATTGCTTCCTAACCTAACAAATCGTAACATAACCAAACGTAACATATCGCAGCCTAGCGTGCCGCGAGCGATATTGCAGGCCCACAAGGAGCCAAGCAGGGCATAATAGGGGAGAGTAGGGCGCAGAAATCCATAGAACCGCAGTGTAGAGCAGAAAGTTGAAGCTATCCGTATCCAACGAATCCCATCATAACAAGGCCAAACGTATCCTATCACAACCTAATTTTTTTGTGCCGAGACCACCATTACTGAATTCCCCAGAGCCCAGAAGAACATACAAGAGCACAGTAGAGCGTTTAAGCCCACCGAATAGCAGTGTGTACGACGAAAGTGAAATTTATCCAGCCCTAACCTAAACTAACTTAACGTAACCAAACGTACCCCAAATTAAACAAACTGGCCGAGAAACCTATTACTGTCCCTCCCATATTCGCGCAGAGTGTTGTGCAGCAACGCAAAGCGTAGAAACCCAACGAATAACAGTGTACAGCACAAAAGCCAAATCAATCCTCTCCTTATATATCCGATCGCAGTATAACCATACGCTACCTAACCCAAACTTATGTGCCGAGACCACAATAGCTGGCTTCCCCAGAGCAAGGAAGAATATACTAGAGCACAGTAGAGAGCAGAATGCCACCAAACAGCAGTGTGCAGTTCAAAAGCCAAATAAAAATTAGCCTAACTTGTCCTAACCTAATGTAACCAAACGTAGAGTAACAAAACCTAACGAGCCC
>NW_016995055.1:0-709 GCF_001483705.2 Eufriesea mexicana | reverse complement strand
GCAGAAGTACACCGAATAGCAATGTATGGCACAGAAGTCAAAGATAACTACCCCTACCCAAGGCTCATCTAACCTAACCTAACGTAACGCAGCAAAACCTGCCGTACACCGCCCGATTAGCAGTGTATAGCGCAAAAGAAAAAGTCATCAAATCCTAACCTAACGAAACGTATATTAACAAAACGTAAGCTAATCGAACCTAACCTGCGGAAACCGCCATTGCAGCCATCCACCAAGACAAACAGAAAATATTATAGCACAGATGATCGCAGGGGTCCACCGAATAGCAGTGTATAGCACAAAGGTCAATGATATCATATCCTAACCTGAACAAACGTATCATAACCAAAGGTAACATTACTCCATCTAACAGGCCTACAACATATTTGCTGACCTCCCAATAGCCAAGCACAATAGACTGGAGCACAAAGGGCCACAGAAATCCGAGGCGTTGCACTGTAAAGCACAAAGGTCAGTGATACCGTAGCCTAACCTGACCTAACCTAACCAAAACAAAAAATTGCACAAATAAGCATAACGAGCCGAGACCACTATTGCTGTCATTCCCAGAGCCCAGCTGAAGGTATCAGATCAGAGCATAGCGCAGAAATCCACCGAGCAGCAGTTCATAAAACAAAACTCAGCGCTATTCCGTCCTAGCCTAACCAATTGTGACATAACCGAACGCAACATAACTCAACATAACGGG
>NW_016995054.1:0-1155 GCF_001483705.2 Eufriesea mexicana | reverse complement strand
GGCTCGTTATGTTGATTTAGGCTTCTTTGGGTTAGGTTACATTTGCTTGGGTTAAGTTCGGATGGCTTTGTCTTTTCTGCTATACAATGCGATTGTGTCGATTTATGCACTCTAAACACCTCTAATATTTTCTACTTGGCTCTGGGGAGTCCGGCAATAGTGGTGTATGGCGGTTAGGTGGAGTTATGTCATGGAGTTATGTCACGTCTCGTTATGCTATGTTTCGTTTGGTTAAGCTATGTCCGCTTCGACTTTTGTACTACGCACTGCTGTTCAGTAGATTTCTGAGCCTTGATATGCTCTAATATTTTCTGCTTTGCACCGGGGTGGCCAGCAATTGTGGTTTCGGTACGTTAGTTGGAGTTATGTTGCGTTTGGTTGTGTTAGGTCATTCTGGGTTAGGTTAGGAAACCTTTGACTTTTGTGCTGTACATTTCAACACGGTAGCTTTCTGCGCATTACTGTGCCTTATCATATACTGCTTGTCGCTGCGGGACCAGTATGGGTGGCCTCTGCAGGGTAGTTTGTGTTAGGCTACGTTCGGTTGTGTTATGTTTGTATAGGTTATGTTCCAGTAGCTACGACATTCCTGGTATACGCAGTTATTCGGTGAATTTCTGGGCATTACTGTCCTCTACTGTATTCTGCTTGGATCTGGGGAGTTCAGCAATAGTGGCAGCGTTTGCGCTATGTTGAGTTACGCTTCGTTTGGTTATGTTATGCAGGTTCGTGTTAGGTTTGGATATCTTCGGCTCTTCTGCTATACACTGCCATCCTATGGACTTCTGCGCTCTACTCCCCACTGATATGTAATGCTCGGCTCAGGGGAGACTAGCAATAGTGGTCTCGTCTCGTTAGTTTTAGTTAGCCTACGTTCGGTTGTGTTAGGTTTGGTCAGGTATCGTTAGTGTATCTTCGACTTCAGTGCTATTCGCTGCAATTTGGTGGCTCCCTGCGCTCTATTGTGCTCTTGTGTGCTCTACCTGGCTCTGGGGATTCCAGAAGTAGTGACCACGGCGCATTAGGTTAAGTTAGGTTACGTTTGGTCGTCATACGTTTGGATATGTTAGGAAAAGGTAGCGTCGACTTTTATGATATACCATGATATTCGTTGGATTCCTACTCCATTCATTGCTCTACTCTATTCTGCTCGAC
>NW_016995053.1:398-738 GCF_001483705.2 Eufriesea mexicana | reverse complement strand
ACGGATATATGTATGGATGTATGGATGCGTGTATGGAGGGGCGTATGTATGGATGCATGTATGAATAGATGTATGGAGGCATGTACGGATGTATGTATGGATATATCTATGGAAGTATGTATGGATTTGTGTATGGATATATGTATGTATGCATGAATGGATGTATGTATGGAAGTGTGTGGGTGTATGTATGGATGTTTGTGAAGATGTATGTATGGATGTATGTATGGATAGATGTAAGTATGCATGTATGGATGTATGTATGAATGAATGTAAGGGTGTATGTATGGATCTGTGTATTGATATGTGTATGGATGCATGGCGGGATGGATGGATTGGT
>NW_016995053.1:0-350 GCF_001483705.2 Eufriesea mexicana | reverse complement strand
TGGGTGGATGTTTGGATGGGTGGATGTATGGAAGTATGGACGTATGTATGTATTTATGTGTGGATGGATGGCTGTATGGATAGCTGGAAGTGTGGATGAATTGAGGTACTGATTAACGAAAGTACGGACTTATGGATGTATGGTTTTATTTATGTATGGATGTATGGATGGATGGATGTATCGAATGATGGATGTACGAATGGACAGGTATATGTGTGTATGGTCGTGTGGATATATGGAAGTATAAATGGATGGGTGTATGAATGGACAGATTTATGGATCGATGGATGTATGAAACGGAGGATATATGGATGTGTGGATGTACGAATGGATGTATGTATGGATGTATG
>NW_016995052.1:0-503 GCF_001483705.2 Eufriesea mexicana | reverse complement strand
TATTTCGACTAATATCGTTGTGTGGCAATTTTCTTATATAAATAAGGAGGAAAATACTATTGTTGTGCTATAGCCATTACAATGCTTTTGAATCTGCCTCAAAAATGCAACTTTATTGACATTTTCGTCTAATATCGTGGTGACTCATTTTCGACTAATATCGTGGTGAGCTAATTTTGTTGCATAAATAAGGAGAAAAGATTCTATTGGTTTGCTATAGCCATTGCAATGCTATAGAATCTGACTCAATATTTCAGTTTTATTGACATTTTCGTCTAATATCGTGGTGAGCTAACTTTCTTCGATAAATAGGCAGGAAAGATTCTATTGGCGTGCTACAGCCATTGCAGTGCTATAGAATCTGCCTGGAATATTCTATGTTATTGACATTTTCGGCCAATATCGTGGTGAGCTCACTTTCTTGCAGAAATAAGGAGGAGGAATTCTATTGGCATGCTATAGCCATTGCAATTCTATAGAATCTGTCTGGAAAATTCAATTTT
>NW_016995051.1:0-641 GCF_001483705.2 Eufriesea mexicana | reverse complement strand
CTGCATTGCAGTGAATAGCAAAAAAGTCAATGATAACAAATCTTTACATGAACCTACCTAGTCTAACCAAACATAGCATACCTTAATATATCGTGCCGATACCACTATTGCTGGCCACGTCAGAGACGTACAGATCATACTAGAGCACATGGTAAAGTAGAAACGCTCCGAAAATCAGTGCATAGAACAAAAGTCAAAGCCAACCTATCCCACCCTAGAAAATCGCGACATAAGCAGGCAAAACACTATTCAAACTAACGTGACGTCATTGCTGAGCTCCCCAGGCCAAGCAGAACATACTAGGGCACAGATGGGCGCAGAAATCGCCCGAAGAACAGTGTACAGCAAATAATCCAGGGCTATCATATTTTAACCTCACGAAACATAATATAACCGAACATAGCTTAACACAATCTAACGTGCCGGGGCCACCTTTGCTGGCGCCCTAAGAGCAAAACGGACAGTATCAGAGCACATTAGAGCGCAGAAGTGCACCAAGTGGGAGTGTATAGCAAAAAAGTCAATGATACCCTATCCTAACATAACCAAGCGTAATATAGCAGAACGTAACCGATCTGTACCTAACGTGCCGAGGACACAATTTCTGGCCTCCCGGAGCAAGGCAGAACATACCGGAGCAC
>NW_016995050.1:0-325 GCF_001483705.2 Eufriesea mexicana | reverse complement strand
ATACATCCATACATTCATACATACATACATCCATACGTACATACATCCATACATCCATACATCCATTCATCCAACCAACCATACATACATCCGTACATACATCCATCCATACGTCCATCCAGTCATTCATCCATCTATCCATACAAACATACACCCATACATCCATACGTTCATACCTACATACATCCATACATCCATCCATACGTTCATACCTACATTCATCCATACATCCATCCATACGTACATCTATCCATCCACACAACTATACATCCTCACATCCATACATCCATACATATTGCCATCCTTACTGCCACCCATCGATACA
>NW_016995049.1:0-335 GCF_001483705.2 Eufriesea mexicana | reverse complement strand
CATCCATAAACCCCTCCATCCAAACATCCATCTATCCATTCATACATCTAAACATACATCCATACGTTCAGCCATGCATACATCCATCCATCCACCCATTAATGGTTCCATACAACAATTCGCCCATCCATCCATCCATACATCCATACATACATCCATCGTTCCATCCATCCATCCATCAATACATCCATACATACATCCATTCATATATCCATCCATACATCCATACATACATCCATACATACATCAATACATACATCAATACGTACACGCATACATACATCCTTACATACATCCATACATACATCCTTGCATACATCCATATATAGATCCAT
>NW_016995048.1:0-596 GCF_001483705.2 Eufriesea mexicana | reverse complement strand
GTTACGTTTGCTATGGTCAGGTTTGGTTAAGTTTGGTAACGGTGGCATTGGCCTTTGCGCCATGCGCTGCTTTTCGGTGGATTTTTGCGCTCTACATTGCTCCTCTATACTCTGTTGGACACAAGGATGTCCAGCAATAGTGGTTGGGGCACGTTAGGTTGTGTTAGTTTACGTTCGGTTAGGTTACGTTACGTTGGGTTAAGTTACGATATCTTTGACTCCTGTTCTACATACGGCTGTTATGTGGACCTGTGCACTGTACTGTGCGCTATCACAATCTGCTTGTGCCTGGAGATGCCAGGAATAGCCGTCGCGGCAAGATAGGTTAAGTTACCTTCAGCTTGATTAGGCTAGGTTTGGTCAGGTGTGGTTGGGATAGCTTTGGCCCATGTGCTACACACAGTCACACGGGTGACTTCAGCGTCCTACATTGCTCTGCTGCACTCCGCTTGGCTCTCGTGAAGCCAGCTATGTTTGTCGTGGCTCCACTGGCTGTGTGACGTTAAGCTTGGCTATGTTTCGTTTGGCCTGGTTAGGAGAGTATAGCCTTGACTTTTGTGCTGCACACTGCTATTCGGTGGAATTATGCGCTCCAC
>NW_016995047.1:0-445 GCF_001483705.2 Eufriesea mexicana | reverse complement strand
TACCAATGTACACCGCGAATGTCAAATCTTTAAGAACTTAACCGTAATTAACCTAACCCGACCAGTCGCAGCATAACAAGACCTAACGTGCCGGGATCACTATTGCAGGCATCCCTAGAGCCAAGCAGTACATATTAAAGCACAGCAGAGAGTAGACATACACCGAAGTGTAGTGCATAGCGCAAACATCAAAAGTACCCTATCCTAACCTAACCAAGCCTAAACTGGCCATACGCAGCCCAACTCAAACTACCGTCCCGAGGCCACAATTGCTGGCCTCCGCGGGCACGAGCAGAGAATACTTGAGACAGTATGGCGTTGATGTCCACCGAATAGCTGTGTACACCGCAAAAGTCAGCGCTATCCTATAATAAACTAACAGTGCGTAACACAACCGAACGTAATCTAACTCAAACTAACGTGCCCACACCACTATTGCTGACAA
>NW_016995046.1:0-500 GCF_001483705.2 Eufriesea mexicana | reverse complement strand
TTGAATATATGTCGCTAATGACCTTGTTGTCGATGCGACGTTAAGCCTTCAATTAAAAAAAAAATAAAAAAATAAAAATTGAATACTGAATATAGTATTAGGTGTGTTGGAATTAAATGACACAATTTTGAGAAAAATCAAATAACTTTCATCAAAAATCACGTAATTTTTTCCAAATTATTAACAGTAAACCACCGTTTTCCGCTTAAACCACCGTTTTCCGCATTCAATGTTATCGTCTTAACCACACTTGTCATCCTTCATTTCCATATTTCGGTTGTCAATGTAACGTATTCTTTTCTCGCGTAAGCAGGTAAAACTTATGGGATAAAAAGAATTTGCGGATAATTTTTCCCATATTATTAACATTAACCCTTTGCGGTCGACAGACTTCGACAGAGCAAATTTAGCGTTTCGCAGTTACTTTTCTGTACAGGATTTAGTCGATATATGGACATTAAAACGCACAGAATTTGTCGAAATTGATTTGTGTTTAATAC
>NW_016995045.1:0-342 GCF_001483705.2 Eufriesea mexicana | reverse complement strand
GCAGCAAAGTAGAGCGCAGAAATCCACAGAACATCAGTGTATACCATGAAAGTCATATCAATCCGAACCGAACCCAAACAAACGTAATGCTGCGAAACGTAGCATACCTAAACCTAACGGGCCGAGACTATTGTGACTGGACTACCGAGAGTCGGGCAGAGTGTAGTAGAAGAACGCAAGGCGTAGAAATCCACCAAATAGCAGTGTATAGCACACAAGTTAAAGCTATCCTATCATAACATGTCCAAACGTATTATAACTGAATGTAACCTATCTCATCATAACGTGCCGAGATTACTATGGCTGGAACGCCAAGGCCGAGCAGAATATAGTACAGCACAG
>NW_016995044.1:0-605 GCF_001483705.2 Eufriesea mexicana | reverse complement strand
AGGCCAGCAATAGAGGTCTCGGCTCGAAAGGGTTGGTTATTCTACGCTTGGTTGGGCCTGGTTTGGTCAGGTTAGGTTAGAAAATCTTTCACCTTTGTACTGAACACTGCTACATGGTGGCTTTCTGCGTTCTACTGTGCTCTGTATATTCTGCTTGTCTCTGGGGAGGCCAGCAGTAGTGTCCTCGGCACGTTAGTTTTTGTTCGATTACGTTCCATTGTGTTACGTTTGGTTAGGTTAGGATGCGGTAGATTTGACTTTTGTGCTATTCGCTACCAATCTACGGATGTCTGCGTAGGCACACTTACGCAGCTCAACATATCGTGCGACCACCACTATTGCTGGACGCTCCACAGCCAAGCAGAATAGTGTACAGCACAGTAGAGCGTAGAAATCCACCGAATATCAGTGTATACCGCGAAAGCCGCACCTTTCAGTGCCCAACCTTAACTAACGTAACCTAGCCAATCTTACCCTATACAACATAAAGGGCGGAGGAGCAGAGCATTGTAGAGCAACGTAGGGCATGGAAATCCGCCGAGGGCAGTGTATAGCGCAAGAGTCTAAGCTATCCTATCCTGACCGAACCAAACGTAACATAACCA
>NW_016995043.1:0-683 GCF_001483705.2 Eufriesea mexicana | reverse complement strand
CCTAGCCAAACACAGCCTATCCCAAAATGACACACTGCGAACACTATTGCTGGACTTCCCAGGCCCAAGCAGAATGTAGTAGAGCAGAGAAGAGATCAGAATTCGATCGAACAACATTGTATAGCACGAAAGTCAAGGCCATCCATGTCAAACACAATCAAACGTAGCATATCCGCGCGTAGCCTAGCTCAAACTGACGTTCCGAGTGCAGTATTTCATTCTGGCCTCCTCAGAGCCTAGTAGAGTATTGCAGGGCAATGTAGAGCATAGAAATCTACCTAATAGCAGAGTATAGCACAAACTTGAACGTTATTCTATCCTAACCTAACAAAACTCAACATACCAAATGTAACATAACTCTAATCTATGTGCCTAGAATACTACTGTTGGCCTCCCCATCGCCAAGCAGAGTATATTGTAGGAGAGTGGATAGAAGGAGAACATAGGATAGCAGTGTACAGCAGATAAGTCAAAGCTCTTCCATCTAAACCCAAACTAATCTAACCAAGCCGAACGTAAACTGTCTCAACCTAACGTGCCGAGACCACAATTGCTGACCACCCCAGAGCCAAGCGGAGCATATTAGAGCAGAGTAATGTGCGTAAATCCATAGGATAGCCGTGTATAGGGCAAAAGACAAAGCTACGCTGTCATAATTTAACCAAACGTAACATAACCATACG
>NW_016995042.1:0-839 GCF_001483705.2 Eufriesea mexicana | reverse complement strand
AACACACTAGAGCAGAGTTGAGCGCATATATTCAACGTATAGCGGTGTTTAGCACAAAAGTCAGAGCTATCCAAACCTAACCAAGCCTAACGTAGCGTAAGCAATCGTAGCCTAAGCCACCCTAACGTGCCGAGACCTCTATTGCCGTCCTCGTCACAGCCAAGCAGTGAAGATTAGAGGGGAGTATTGCATAGATGTACATGCAATCGCAGTGCATAGCACAACAGTCGAAGATGCAACATCCCAACATAGCCAAACGTAACATAAACGAACGCACCGAGACCACTCTCGCTTGCCTTCCCATAGCCAAGAAGAACATGCTACAGCGCGGTGGAGCGCAGAATCTCACCGAGCTGCTATCTATACCACGAAAGTCAAATCAATCCATACCTAACCAGGGGTAACATAAACTAACGAAGCGTATCCTATCTCACCCTATCGAACAGAGAACACTACTACTGGCGACCCAGAGTCGAGCAGAGTGTAGTAGAGCAACGAAGAGCGCAGAAATCCACTGAATATCGGTGTACAGCACAATAGCTAAAGCTATCCTATCCAAACTTAGCCTAACCCAGCATAAACGAACGTAACCTGTCTCAACATGTCGTGCCGAGAGCACTGTTTCTGGCCTTCCCAGAGAGAAACTGAAAAAGTTGGAGCACTGTAGGACGCAGAAATCCACCTAATTGCAGGCTATAGTACTAGAGTCAAGACTATCCTCCCCTAACCTAACCAAACGTAGCAAAACCAAACGCAGCCTATCTCAACTTATCGTTCCACGACCACTACTGCGGGCCTCCGCAGAGCCAAGCAGGACACAATAGTGGAGAGTAGAAAGC
>NW_016995041.1:0-516 GCF_001483705.2 Eufriesea mexicana | reverse complement strand
GAGCATAGAAATCCACCGAAGTGCGGTGTACAGCACAAAAGTCCAGGTTATCCTATTCTTACCATACCAAGCATATCCTAAACAAACGTAACATGACACGACCTAACGCGCCTAGACGACTATTGCTGACCTCCGCAGTGCAAAGCAGACCGTGTTGTAGCACAGCAGATCGCAGGAACCCACCGAATATCAATGTGCAGCACAAAGGTCAAGGAAACTCTGACAAATCCTTCATAACCTAACCTAACGAAACGTAACCTGACATATCCCAGAGTTCTGAAAGCATAACTACTGGCCATCCCAGAGACAGGCAGACCATATTAGAGCACATTAGAGCAGTGAAGTCCACCGAACAGCAGCGTATGGCAAAAAAAGGCTAAGCTACTCTCTCCTTAGATAACTAGACGTTTCATAAGCGAACGTAGACTATTCTAACCTAAGGCGCGGAGAACACTATTGCTGCCCTCGCCGGAGCCAAGCAGAAAATGTTAGAACTTCGTAGAGCGCAGAAATCCG
>NW_016995040.1:0-672 GCF_001483705.2 Eufriesea mexicana | reverse complement strand
GACTCAATCTAACGTGCCTCGACTACAATTTCTTACCTCACCGGAGACAAGCAGTACACACTAGAGCAATGTAGAGCGCCGAAATCCTCCGAATAGCAGTGTATAGCACAAAAGTCAAAGCTAACATATCTTAACCTAACCAATCGTAAAACAAAGGAACGTAACATAATTCAACCCGTCGTGGCGAGAACACTGATCCTGGCCTCCCCAGAGCCAGGCAGAATATACTAGTGAACTGTAGAGCGCGGGACTCCGCCGCACTGCAGTGTACAGCACAATAGTCGAAGACATCCAATCCTTACCTGAACAAACTAAAACTAGACAAACGTTGCCTAATTCAATTTAACCTGCCGAAAACACTGTTGCTACCCTCCCCAGAGCCAAGGGTAGTTGAGTGGAAAGTGGAGGGCAGAAATCCGTAGAATCGCAGTGTACGTCACAAAAGTCAAAGCTACCCTATCCTAACGCAACCAAACCTGACATAACGAAGCGTAAACTAATTCAACCTAACGTGGCGAGACCACTGCTGCTGGCAACCTCAGAGCAAAGCAGAGCATACCAGAGGACAGTGGAGCCCAGAAATCCGCCGCATTGCAGCGTTTAGCGAAGAAGTCGAAGATATCCAAACCTTACCTGAAATAAACTAAACCAACCGAGCGTAGCCTAACCCAA
>NW_016995039.1:0-326 GCF_001483705.2 Eufriesea mexicana | reverse complement strand
GCTTTGCTCTGGTAACTCCAGAAATTGTGGCCGCGTCTCTTTCGGTTGAGTCTGTCTACGTTTCGTTTGGTTAGGTTTCATTGTGTTAGGTGAGGGTGCCTTCTACTTTCGAGCTATGTACTGCAGTTATATGTACGACTGAGCTCTACTCTCCCCTAATACGCCCCGCTTGGCAATTGGGAGTCCAGCAATAGTTGGCAAGGCGCGTCAGGTTGGGGTTGGTTAAGTTCGGTTAGGTTAGGAGAGGTCAGGTTATGTTAAGATCTCATCCAGTTTTCTGCCTTAAACATCACTGCGGCGGACTTCTGCGCTCTACTTTGTCTCAT
>NW_016995038.1:266-597 GCF_001483705.2 Eufriesea mexicana | reverse complement strand
ACTAACACAACATTTCGTGCCACGGCCACTGCCGCTGTCCTCACGAGAGCTAAACCCATTATAGCAGAGCAACGTAGATCGCTGAAATCGTCTGAATGGCAGTGTATTGCGCAAAGGTCGAAGCCATCCTAACCAAGCGTGGCCAAGCCTAACGTAACCAAACGTAACGTAATTCCTCCTTACCTGCCGAGACCACTATCGCTTCCCTCTTCAGAGCGAAGCAAAAAATATTACAGCAGAGTAGAGCGCAGAGGACCATAGAATATCAGTGCATGGCACAATCGTTCAATCTAACCTGCCCTAACGTATCCCAACGTAACATAACCGAACG
>NW_016995038.1:0-239 GCF_001483705.2 Eufriesea mexicana | reverse complement strand
GCCGCTATTGCTGGCACTCCCAGAGACACGCAGAACATACTAGAGCACAGTAGGGAGCAGAAAGTCACCAAATAGCTGTGTGTAGCAAAAAGGACAAAAATATCCTAGCCAATCCTGGCTTAACCTGACCGAACCGAACGTAACCTAATACAACATGACGCGCCTACTACACTATTGCTGAATATACAAGAGCGCAGAAGAGCGCAGAAATCCGCCGCACATAAGTGCAAAGCACAAAA
>NW_016995037.1:0-598 GCF_001483705.2 Eufriesea mexicana | reverse complement strand
CGTTCGGTTAGTTTGGGTTAGGCTAAGTTTGGTTGGGATAGCTTTAACTTTTGATCTGCACACTGCTATTTGGCGGATTTCGGCGCCCTACTGTGCTTTAATATGCCCTGCTCGGCTATGTGGATGGCAGCAATAGCAATAGCGGTCTCGGCACGTTGGTTTGAGTCAGGCAACGTTTTGATATGTTCTGTTGGTTTGGGTTGGGTCTGTGTAGCACTGAATTATCTATTATACACTGCGACTCTATGGATTTCTGCTTTCTACACTCCACTAGTGTGTTCTGCTTGACTCTGGGGAGGCCAGCAGTTGTGTTGGCGGTTAGTTAAGTTGAGCTTGATTAGGCTTGGTATAGTTACAATTGGCTAGGTTAGGAGTTTATACCTTTGACTTTAGTGCTATAGGCTGCTACAAAGAGGATATCTGCTCCCTACAGTGCCCTAATATCTTCAGCTTGGCTCTGGGAATGCCAGCAATGGCGGACTAGGCACATGATGTTGTATCAGGAAATTTTCGTATAGGCAGAGTTAGGATAAGCTTGGTTGGGATGTCTTTAACACTCGTGCTGTGCACTGCCATGCGGTTTATTTCTGCGTTCCAC
>NW_016995036.1:0-398 GCF_001483705.2 Eufriesea mexicana | reverse complement strand
TGGCATCCTCAGAGCCAAGCAGAATATACATGAGAACTGTAGGGTGCAGAGAGCCACCAAAGAGCAGCGTATAGCACAAAAGCCAAATATATCCTAAACAAACCTTACCTAACGTAACCTGGACAAACGTGGACCAATTAACCTTAACGGGCCGAGATCAGCATTTCGGGCGTCTCCAGTGCCTAGCAGAACATACGAGTGCACAGTAGAGTGCAGAAATCCAACGAATTACAGTGTAGAGCACAAAAGTCAAAGTTAGCCTATACTAACCTAACCAAGGGTGACATGACCATGCACAACGTAATCCAACCTAACGTGCCTGGACCAATATTGCTGGCCTCTGAATTTCTAAGCAGAGCATATTAGAGGAGAGTAGAGCGCAGAAATCCATAGAATCG
>NW_016995035.1:0-685 GCF_001483705.2 Eufriesea mexicana | reverse complement strand
ACCTATCACAACCTCTCGTGACACGACCGCTATCGCACGACTCCCCGGATTCCAGTAGAGCATAGCAGCGCAATGAAGATCGAAGAAATTTACCGAACATCAGGGTACACCGCAGAAGACAAGGTTATCTATCCTAACGTAAACAACGTAACTTAACTCAAACTATCGTGACTACGCCACTATTGCTAGCCTCTCCAGAGCCCAGCAGAATACGCTAGAGCACAGAGAGAAATCGGATGCATTGAAGTGTAGAGCAGAAGAGCCACGGATAACCTTACCTAACCTGGCCTAACCTAACATAACCAAACGTAACAAATCCCAGCCTAACGTGCCGCGACCGCTATTGCTGACCACCCCAGTGCCGTGCAGAATATACCGGAGCACAGTAGTGCGCCGAAATCCGACGCATTGTACTGTGAAGCAGATAGGTGGAAGATATCCTAACAAAATCTGATTTAACCTTGCCCAACCAAGCGCAAGCGATCCCAAACTGTCAAAATCTGATTTAACCTTGCCCAACCAAGCGCAAGCAATCCCAAACTAACGTGCCCAGCACACCGCTGCTGGTATCCCCAGGGCCACACAGTACATACTAGAGGAGACTAGGGCGCTGAAATCCATCGAATCACAGAGTATAGCACAAAGGTCATATGTATCCAGACGAACCCAAGCTGACACAGCCTAA
>NW_016995034.1:0-288 GCF_001483705.2 Eufriesea mexicana | reverse complement strand
TACATGTATGGATGGATGGATGGGTGGTTCGATGGATGTATGGATTGGTGGAAGTATGGATGGTTGGATGTATGTAAAGGTGGATGTACTGATGGATGTATGTATGGATGAATGGTTGGATGGATGGATGGATGTATGGATGGATGGAGGTATGTGTTGATGTATGTGTGTATGTATGTATGGATGGATGGATTGGTGGATGGATGTATGGATGGATAGATGTATGGATCGTTGGATGTATGGATGGGTGGTTGTATGGATGGATGGGTGTATGGAAGGATGGGGGGG
>NW_016995033.1:0-1259 GCF_001483705.2 Eufriesea mexicana | reverse complement strand
TATGCCGCGACCACTATTACTGGCGTCCCCAGAGCAAAGCAGAACATACTATAGCATAGTTGGCCGCAGATGTGCACCGCATTACAGCGTACAGAACAGAAGTCAAAGATACCCTGACCTAACGCAAACAAACCGAACATAACCAAACGTAACTTAACGCAACCTGACTTGCCACGGCCACTGCTACTCCCCACCCCGGAGTCTAGCTGAGTACAGTAGTGCAATGTTGAGCGCAGGAATCCACCGAATAGCAGTTTGTAGCACGAAAGTCAAAGAAATTGGAAGCGAGCCCTCCTACCCAATCCTAACGAAACATAACCTTACACACACTAACTTCCTGAAGCCACTATTGCTGTCCTCAACGGAGACAAGCGGAATGGGCTAGAGCACAGTAGAGAGCAGAAATCCGCCGAATACAAGTGCATTGTTAGAGATACCCTAACCAAAGATAGCCTAACCTAACCTAACCAAACGTAATCTATCCCAACCTAACGGGACTAGAGCACCATTGCTGGCCTCCACTGAGACAAGTCGAATGAACTTGGGAGCAGTTGTGTTCAGAGATCGACCGCACTGCAGTGAATATCAAAAAGGGCGAAGATATCCTAACCTAACCTAACAAAACGTAGCCAAAACCAACGTAACGATTCTAGACGACTATTGCTGGCTTCGTCAGAGGCAAGCAGAAAATATTGGAACGCAGTAGAGCGCTGATATCCGCGGATAGCAGTGCATAGCACAAAAGGCTAAACTGTTCTATCCTAACCTCACTAAACGTAATAGAGCCAAACTAGTTCAACCTAGCGTGCGGAGACCACTATTGCTGGCCTCCCAAGCGCCAGGCAGAATATACTACATCATAGCGGAGCGCGGTAATCCACCGCATTGCAGTGTAGTGCACAGAACCCGTAGATATCGCAACCTAACCTTCCAAACCTAACCTGACGAAGCGTAACCTAACTAAACAAGACGTGCCGACAACACTGTTACTGGCCATCCCAAAGCCGAGCAGAATGCAGTAGATCACAGTAGATCACAGAAATCCGCCGGATAACAGTTTACAGCACGGAAGACAAAGCTACCCTCACCAAACATAACCTAACCTAACCTAACCTAACACAGCCTGACGTGCCGCGGCAACTATTGCTCTCCTCCCAGAGTCGGGCAGAGTAGGATAGAGCAATGTACAGAGCAGAAATACTCCTAAAAGCATTGTATGGAACAAATGTCAAAGAAATCCTAACCATGCCCTCCTAACC
>NW_016995032.1:0-2001 GCF_001483705.2 Eufriesea mexicana | reverse complement strand
CGCTGATCGCAGGCGGTAAAATTTGTATTTATTCGGTAGTAGAAAATTAACAAATTTCCATGTTTCTGTATTTAATTCATGAACATTAATAGCTACACAGCAAAGTTGGAATTATAGGCAACATTTTTATACGATGTTTAATTTAATAATTAGTTAGTAGTAACTAAGATTGCTATAGAAAAGTGTTTTTCTTGCGTAATATTCTTATTATTTTGTAACAAATATATACTATAAGAAAGCGTAGAAAATAAATCTTTTTATTAAGAATTTTTATTTACATTTGTTTATTTACAATATTACATAGGCGAAAAATTAATACAAAATAAAAAATAGATTGAAAAAACTACCAGCTCTAGACGGGAATCGAACCATGGTCCTCCAGCATAGAAATTTTCACTAACGCCTTTAGGCCACGACTTTACTTCAATAGTACTGCAAATAAATAATATTTAATGGGTAATAAAACTTTAATTGTAATTATTTAAAAAATTATTAAGTAGCTGCGGCTATAATGATATATATTCTTGAACTGCTTGACGAAATCTATAAACCTATATAGTTTGAACTAAATCTGTGACCCGACGGACTTGTACTCTCCTTGTAAGACAGGATCTGCTAGAGAGCATTACTAACAAGTCCACTAGCGGACCCAGAAACGAAACGCATCCCTTCCTCGCGTCAGATATTTTGTTGTAAGATATTTTAATAAATAAAGTACATGTAGATATTAAAATAGAGAAATTCAAGAGAAACTGAAATTTAGTTAGAAATCTGAACAAGATGAAACAAAGCAAAGGAGATATTCGTAGAGGATTGGTCCGGTGTCGTTCGCAAACCAAAGCTTCCCAAGAGGGACAATGTTGAAGAACGTTTCATCCAGTTACACACGCCTCGATTGTATTCCCGACGAATAGATGCAAAGAATTCTATATCGCTTTGTATCAAGCTCTGCACTTGCAATATCTATGGCCCGAGGACTTGCAAGCAGGCGAAGCCTTTAGTTTGGTCCTTTGTCCATATCGTTCTATCACGTAGACAATTCGTCAAAGGTTTTTCATCAACTATTACCAAATTCTATAGAAACGCGAATCATGTGCAGTTGCCTTTGATCGCGTGAGGGGCAACGCGCTTCGGATCTTTTACGACCTGTTTTAATATAGCCTTCAATGTAACGAAAATTTTAACAATTATATAGAAAAAGAGCTAAACGTCGAGGAATATTCTACGTATTTGGAATAAAATGTAACATGCAAAGCGAGACACGTTGAAGACGTTAATACGTAAATACCTAATTGCTATACCTAATCGTGTATACCTGATTGTTAATATGGAAAATGAAATAAATTACGTTTATTAAATATTAAATATAAAATTTTAAATACTATCATTAAATATTAAAAAATTATGAATGCGGTATATCGTTAATAACCGAGAACTTCTTACATATCTGAAGTAGAATCTAACGTATAAGACCACTCTGATTGGAACTTAATATTTAAAATGTATTAAGTTACGTTTGTTGCATATTTAAAAATTATAAATACAATATATTATAGATAATTGAAAATTTGCCACATATTTGGAGTAAAATGTAACGTGCAAGGCCACTTAGATTGAAACTTAATACGTAAAACGAAATAAATTACGTTCATTAAATATTAAAAAATTGTACATATGGTATTACAGATAATTGTGAATTTTTTTACATTTGGTATAAAATATAACGTATGAAATGAGTAGAATATAATATGTAAATACATAATATACATAATATATAATAAATATATATAATACATAAAGTGCAATAAGTTATCTTCGTTAAATATTGGTAAATCATAAATATGGTGTAATATTGTAAATGACTGGAAATACTCTATGTACAAAACTCGAAATAAAATGCAATACATATGTAAAATGAGTCAGTGTGAAATGTAACGCGCAAAGAGTAATATATTATTTCTATTAAATATTAATTATATAGTATAATATTAAAAACAATTA
>NW_016995031.1:0-634 GCF_001483705.2 Eufriesea mexicana | reverse complement strand
ACTCAACATAACGTGCAGCAAATACTACTGCTGGCCTCGCCAGGGACAATCAGAATATGGTACTGCACAGCAGAGCGCAGGTAGCCACCGAGTAACAGTGTGTAGTACGAAAATCAAAGCTACCATAACCGAAAGTAAAATAACCTAACCTAACCTAACCTAACGAAGCATAATCGAACGTAACCGAAGTACAGCTAACTTGCCGATGACACTACTGCTGGCCTTCCCATTAAAAGCAGAGCATGCTAGAGCACAGCAGAGCGCATAAATCCACAGAACATCAGTGAGTAGCGCAAGAGCAGTAGATACCCTAACTTAACCTGACCTAGCCTAACCCAACCTAACGTAGCATAGCACACCGTAACGTGCCGCGACCACTGCGCGTGGCATCCACAGAGCCAAGCAGAATGTAGCAGAGCACAGTAGATCACAGGAATGTACCGTACCACAGTGTATAGCAAAAGAGTCACAGCTATCATGACGAAACTTAGCGTAACCTGACCAAACTGGAGTTAACTTAACCCAAAGGAACGTGCCACGACTAGTCTTTCACGCTACCCCTCAGTCGAGGGGATTATACTAGAGCAGGGTAGAGTGCAGAAACTAACCGAATAGCAGTGTACACCACAAATGT
>NW_016995030.1:314-646 GCF_001483705.2 Eufriesea mexicana | reverse complement strand
AAACATGAGACGCTCGCGCAAATTTCTGCAAATCAATTTTACGTCTCGTATCCACTGCTGAAGCACACTTAGCCGAGAGTATTTAACAAAAATGAAAAAACGCATTTCACACTATCATCGATATAAAGGTCCCAACCATTTCCATCAAGTTATTAATAAGTCAATCAATATCTAAGTACGAAATGCTAATATTCAACGGTGAACTGCCGTATAACTGTAAGACCGGAACAAAGTGGAGATTTCAAGGCGCATATAACTTCTTGTCTTCGAATCCACGACTCTTTAAACGTCCGGCATTCGAAAACGAAAAAAGGGGTAAAAAGCACATTTTG
>NW_016995030.1:0-292 GCF_001483705.2 Eufriesea mexicana | reverse complement strand
GTCCACAAGGAATCGATCACTGCGATTACACATCACCCCGATGACACCCCTCAATGCATATGCGTTTAACATCCTTCGCTCAACTGTGAATGTGTCAGAGTTGTACCGTCTCCTCGGCGCAGTGTGTCGCTATAAGATCGGAATCTCGATATGGACTGTTGCCTCTCATTTACTGTAACCGAATCATAAATCTCCGTAGAAGACTCAGCCGGCGAACCGATTAAATCCAATTTATTTTGTGACAATGCTTCAACAGGCACGTAGTGAATGCAGAGTTAGACACCGAAAGGTA
>NW_016995029.1:0-706 GCF_001483705.2 Eufriesea mexicana | reverse complement strand
GCGACCTATTCACCAAGCTACAACGGATTATATATTTTGAATAGACCAGTTCTCTGGCAAGTAAATGGCTGTACTTGCCATTGGATTGGAGGCGTTAAGCGATGTATTCTCCAAGCTACAACGGACTATAAATTTTCAGTAGATATATTCTCTGGCATGAAAATGGCTGTGCTTACCATTGTATTGAAGGCGTTGGGCGACCTATTCACCAAGCTACAACGGATTACAGATTTTGAATAGACCAATTCTCTGGCAAGTAGATGGCTGTTCTTGCCATTGGTTGAAGCCGAGAGGCGACCTATTCACCAAGCTATGACCGATTATAGATTTTGAATAGGCCCATTTTCTGGCAAGTAGGTGTCTGTACTTGCCATGGGATTGATGGCGTTAGGCGATCAATTAACCATGCTATAACAGATTATAGATTTTGAATAGACTTATTCCCTGGCAAGTACATGGCTGTACTTGCCATTGGATTGCAGGCGATAGGCGATTTAATCACCAAGCTTTGGCAGCTTATATGTTTTGAATATGCTCATTCTCTGGCGAGTAGATGGCTGTACTTGCCATTGGTTGAAGGCGATAGGCGATCTATTCACCAAGCTATAACAGGATATAGATTTCGAATAGACCTGTTCTATGCCAAGTAGATGACTGTACTTGCCATTGGATTGAAGGCGTTAGGCGTTCTATTCACCAAGCTATA
>NW_016995028.1:0-1451 GCF_001483705.2 Eufriesea mexicana | reverse complement strand
CCCCCCCCCCCCCCAGAGAAAACCAGATGCTAGTGCAGCAACGTAGAGCGCAGACGCCGACAGAATAGCAGTGTATAGCACAAAAGTCGAAGCCACACTTTCCAAACTGAACCAAAACAAGCCTACCCAAACGTAAGGTAAGTCAACCAAACCTGCCACGACCGCTATTACTGGCCTCCCCAGAAACAAGCAGATGCTAGTAGAGTAATGCATTGCACAGGTGTTGACCGAATAGCAGTGTACAGCACAAAAGTCAAAGCTACACTAACCAAATATATCGGAATCCAAGCAATGCCACGAGTAACCTAACTCAAACATGCGTGCTGACACCACCATTGCTGGCCTCCCCAGAGCACAGTAGAGCACAGACGTACACCGAATAGCTGTGTAAATCTCAAAAGTTAATGCTATCCTAACCAAACTTAGCCAAACCCAATCTAACCGAACGCAAACTGACTCAACATAACTTGCCGAGGCCAATGTTGCTGGCCTTGCCAGAGCCAAGCTGGAAACATTAGAGCACTGCTGGGCTCAGCCATCCAACAAATAACTGTCCATAATACTGTACTCAAAGCTATCCCCTCCTAACCTAGCCAATCGTAACATAACGAAACGTGATATAACACAACCTAACGTGCCCCTACTACTAATGCTGGCATCCACACTGCGAAGCAGAAAGCATTAGTGGAGAGTTGAGCGCAGAAATCCATAGTGCCGCAGTATATACTAAAACAGCCAGAGCTACCCAAGCCTAACCGAAACGAACAGAACAAAGCCAAACATAGCCTAACAGAACCTAACGCGCCGAGACACCTATTGCTGCACACCCCAGAGACGAGCAGGACATACTAAAGCACAGTAGAGCCCAGAAGCTGACCGAATAGCTGTGTACAGCACAAAAGTTAAAACCACCCTAACCAAACATTGCCTACCGCTACCTAACCGAACGAAACCTGACTCAACGTAGCGTGCCCAGACCGCTGTTGCTGGCCTTTCAGGAGCGAGGCAGAGAATATTAGAGCAATGTAGGGCGCAGAAATTCACCTAATGGCGGACTATAGCACTAAAGTCAAACAATCTTCTCCTAACTTAAACAATGGTAACACAACCAAACTTATCCCAACTCAACATAACGTGCCGAGACCACGATTGCTGGCCTCCCGAGAGCCAAACTGAAAATATTAGAACACTGTAGGGTGCAGAAATCTGCCTAATAGCAGACTATATCGCTAAAGTTGCAACTAACCTCTATAAACCCAACCAATCGTAACATTACCAAACGTAACCTAACCCAACCTAACGTTGTGGGACCACTACTGCAGGCATACACAGAGCCAAGCGGAACACATTAATGGGTAGTGGAACGCAGAAATCCATAGAAACGCAGGGTATATCAGAAAATTGGTAGCTGCCCATACCTATCCCGAGCAAACACAGGATGCCCAGGTATA
>NW_016995027.1:0-819 GCF_001483705.2 Eufriesea mexicana | reverse complement strand
TATGTTTTCAGGAAAAGTTGAGATCGTGCAAATCTAGGTGACTGGTTCACGTAGGAAACACTTGGATCTTTATTGGTCTGATGTGTGCGGATCAGTTGCCACGATGAGACTCAACATTCTGTCATGTTTCGTTTAAATATTGGGTACAGGGTTTTTGTGGTTAATTGATAGTCTGTTGGATCCAATGTAGTCCTTTAGTCTGTTGGATTTTTCATTGGACTTAGTTTGTGATGGGATTATGAGATCCATATCGCTACAAAGAAAAGGCACTTGACGAAGCAGAGTATGTTTTTGGAAAAGGTTGAGGTCGTGCAAATCTAGGTGACAGGTTCACGTAGGAAACACTTGGATCTTTATTGGTCTGCTGTGTGCTAGGAAAAGTTGAGATCGTGCAAATCTAGGTGACTGGTTCACGTAGGAAACACTTGGATCTTTATTGGTCTGATGTGTGCGGATCAGTTGCCACGATGAGACTCAACATTCTGTCATGTTTCGTTTAAATATTGGGTACAGGGTTTTTGTGGTTAATTGATAGTCTGTTGGATCCAATGTAGTCCTTTAGTCTGTTGGATTTTTCATTGGACTTAGTTTGTGATGGGTTTATGAGATCCATATCGCTACAAAGAAAAGGCACTTGACGAAGCAGAGTATGTTTTTGGAAAAGGTTGAGGTCGTGCAAATCTAGGTGACAGGTTCACGTAGGAAACACTTGGATCTTTATTGGTCTGCTGTGTGCGGATCAGTTGTCACGATGATATTCAACATTCTGTCAAGTTTCGTTTAAATATTAGGCTCAGGGTCTTTGTCGTTAGTTGGTAG
>NW_016995026.1:0-688 GCF_001483705.2 Eufriesea mexicana | reverse complement strand
TGTATGTATGAATGTATGTATGGATGTATGTATGGTTGTATGGATGTATGGATTGATGGATTTGTGGATGTGTGGATGTACTAATGTACGGATGGGTGGATGGATGTATTGATGAGCGGATGTATGTATGGATTGAGGTATGGATGGATGGATGTATGTATGGATGGATGTACAGATGTATGGATGTATATATGTATGGATGTATGGATGGATGGATGTGTGAGTAGAGGGATGTATGGATGGACGGATGCTCGTACCTATGGATTTGTGGATGTATATATGTTTGCATGTATGCATGGATGGATGTATCGAAAGATTGAATTACGAATGGGAGGATCTATGGATGTATGGATGTATATATGTAAGGATGTATGGATTTATGGATGTTGATGTCCGTTTGTGTGGATGGATGGATGTATGGATGGATGTATGAGCGGATGGATGTATGGATAGGTGGATGTATGTATGCATATGTGGATGTATGTATGGATGTACGTATGTTTGTATGGATGAATGGATGGATGGACTTATGAATGTGTGGATGTATGAATGTATGGATGGATGGATGTATGGATGCATGGATGTATGGATGAATGGACGTATGGGTGTACGAATGTAATGATGCACGTTTGTATGGTTGTATGGACGGATGGATGGATGTATTGATGTATGTATGGATGTATGGGTG
>NW_016995025.1:0-631 GCF_001483705.2 Eufriesea mexicana | reverse complement strand
GCAGAGCACGTTAGAGCACAGTAGAAAGCAGCAATCCACCGAATAGCAGTATATAGCGCAAAACTCGAAGCTTCGCTCTCCTAACCTAACCAAATATATCATAACCTGAAGTAGCATAACTCAGCATAACGTGCCGAGGCTACAATTGCTGACCTCCACGTAGACAACCAGTGAATATTAGAGGGGAATAGGGCGCAGTAATCCATAGAGCGGAGGGGTACAGTGGAAATGTCAAAGATAGCCAAACCTAACCCAAATTAACACAAGCGAACCTGACATGGACATACACAATGTAACGTGCCACGATAACAATTGCAGGCCTCCCTAGAGTCTGCCAGAGCATATTAGAGCACAGCAGTGCGCATAAATGCACCGAATAGCAGAGAATAGCACAAAGGTTCATGTTATCCTCTCCTGCACTAACAAAACGTAGCCTAACCTAACGTAACATAACACAACAGTTCGTGGCTCTTTCACTATTGCTGACACCTCAGGGTCTAACATAGTATAGTATATCAATGTAGAGAGATATTATAGGATTGGAGTGTGCACAGGCCGATATAATGGTAGTGCACGATAGAAAAGTCGAAGCTACCCTAACCAGACCCAAACAGACCTTACCTAACCAAAC
>NW_016995024.1:0-547 GCF_001483705.2 Eufriesea mexicana | reverse complement strand
GACTCTTCTGCTATGCACAGCGATTCTATGGGTTTCTGCTCTTTACTCGTCTCTAGTATGTTCTGCTTGACTCTGCGGAGGCCAGCAATGGTGATCGCTGCACGTTAGGTTTAGTTATTCCACGCTTCTTTAGGTTACGTTAGGCCAGGTCAGGTGCGGGTATCTTTGACTTTTGCGCTTTACACTGCTTTACGCTGAATTTCTGCGCTCTGCTCTGCTCTAGCATGTTCCTCTTGGCTCTGGGGAGGCCAGAAGTATTGGTTTTTCTCGTCACTTCAGTCTGTGTTATGTTGCGCTTGGTTATGTTACGCTTGGTTAGGTTAGGTTTGATGAGGCTTGGTCATGATTACTTTCACTTTTGAGCTATAAACTGCTATTCGGAATGTTTCAGCGTTCTACATTACCATGCTATACTCTGCTTAGCTCTAGTGTGGCCAGAAATAGCGGTCGTGGCACATCAATTTGGGTTGCGTTACATCCGCACATGTTATGCTTGGAAAGGACAGAGTAGCATATCTTTGACTTTTGTGCTTTACACAGCTACTCG
>NW_016995023.1:0-1041 GCF_001483705.2 Eufriesea mexicana | reverse complement strand
CCCCATGGCCAAGCAGAACGTACTAGTGCACAGTAGAGCGCAGAAAGCCAAGGAATAGCAATGCATAGCACAAAAGTCAGAGATACTCTCTGCTGACCCAACCACACGTAACGCTACCCAAGGTGACATAACTCAACCTATTCAACCTAATGTGACGTGACGTCTATTGCTGCCGTCCAAAGAGCCATGCAGAACATATTAGAGCTGGGTGGAGCGCAGAAATCCGCGGAACAGCAGAGTATAGCACAAAAGTCAAAGCTAACGTGTCCTAACCTAGAAAATCGTAACATATACAAACGTAACATTATTGAACCTATCGCGGCGAGAACACCATAGCTAGTCTCCGCGGAGCCAAGCAGTTCATAATAGAGCACTGTAGAGCGCTGGAATCCAACGTACAGACGTGTACAGCGCAAGAGCCAAACCTATCCAAACATATGTTCTATCCTATCCAAATGTAACGTAACCAAACGTAGTATGACTCAACCAAACGTGCGTGTCCAGAGTAGCTGTCCTCCGCAGAGTCAAGCACAGAATTTTAGAGCAATGTTGAGCGCAGATACCCATAGAATTGCACAGCACAGCACAAAAGTCACAGCTACCCGATCCTAACCTAGCCAATCGTAACATAATCGTACGCAACCGAACTCAAGCTAACGCGTCGCGGACACAATTGGCGGCCTGCACAGGGCCAAGCAGAGCATGTCAGAGCGCAGTAGAACGTAGAGATCCATCGAATATCAGTGTTTAGCACAAAAGTCGAAGCTACTCCATCATAACCTTACCAAGCGCAATATAACAAACAGAACCTGATTCAAGCTTACGTGGCGAGAACACTGTTGCTGGCCTCTCCAGGGCCAAGTAGAACATATAAGAGTACAGCTCAATGCAAAGATCCACCGAATGGCAGTGTGTAGCACAAAACTTGAAGTTATCCTTCACAAACGTAACCAGCTTCCACATAAGCATTCGTAACATAACACAACCCGACGTGACGCGGCTACAGTTTCTGGCCTCCCCAGGGCCAAGAAGAACGTAGTA
>NW_016995022.1:0-943 GCF_001483705.2 Eufriesea mexicana | reverse complement strand
CGATTCATCTATCAATTGATCAATGAAGAGATGCTACAGAATTTACAATATCAGTGAATAGACCAATGCTATGGATATAGTACTGTGTAGATGGCTATACCCGCTACTGTTTTCTTAACTATTAATGTCTCTAGAGATCTTTGTTCCATCCAATGATATTTCTTGAATTGCTGCAGCATTTATGTATTAACTGGATAGATTTATTCAACGGCGCTATTAATATGTAGGTGTATATATTTCCGCTAGTGTAGCTGCACTCTGTACTGTATTCACAGCTTTGAATATCTGTAGCAACAATTGATATAGACATTGATTATCTTTGAATTGCTATGAAACGTAAGTTGTCAGTGAATATATTGATGCAGAGGCTATGGTACTGTGTAGGTGGCTATACCCGGTACTGTTTTATTGAATTTTGCCGTCTCGAGCAATAATTGATCTGTCCATTAATCATCCTATAATTGCTATGGGTTTAAATTTGTCAGTGATTACATTAATCCAATGGCTGTAGTGCTGCGTATATACATATCCTCATTAATGGATTGTTCAATGCTAATATCTGTAGCGGTAATTGACTTATCCAATGATCCATCTCTGACTGATATATAATACAGGTGGACAGTCAGTGTATACATTAAAACAATGGCTACAGAACTGTGTAGATGACCATACCGTGTACTGTAGTGTTAATTCTAATATCACCAGCGACAATTGGTCTATCCATTTCTCATTCGAGAGATACTATAGAATTTATGTGATCAATGAATAAATTATTCCAATGGCTGTAGTACTCTGCTGAGAGTTATGCTTTGTCGTTTATTACCAATTGGCAACATGTCGAGCGATGACGGATGAGCACACTGATAATTCCAGAATTGCGGTGGAATATGCATCATAACTGCACAGAATAGCACTAGTGCTTTAGTGTTTCGTAGCCGACTTT
>NW_016995021.1:0-641 GCF_001483705.2 Eufriesea mexicana | reverse complement strand
GCGATTCTATGGATTTCTGCGCTCTACTCCCATCTAACATGCTCTGATCGGCTCTGCGGAGGCCAGCAATGCGTGCCGCAGCACGTTATGTTTAGTTATTCCATGTTTGTTTAGGTTAGGATAGGGTTGGTGTGGTCAGGGTATATTTGACTTTTGTGGTATGTGCTATTTGTCGCATTTCTACGATTCACTGTTCTCTACTATACCCTGCTTGACTCTGTAGTGGCCAGTAATGGTTGTCTCGGTGCGTCAGGTTGTGATAGACTACGTTCGGTTAGGGTAAGTTAGTTAGGGTTTGGTCTGGATAGCTTCAACTTTCTTGGTATAAACGGTTGTTCGGTGCATTTCTGTACTACACTATTCTCTATTATATTCTGATCAACTCTGTGGAGGCCAGCAATGGTGGTATCGGCACGTTAGTTTGAGATAGATAACGTTTCGTTGGGTCACGCTTGGTAAGGTTAGGATAGGATAGCTTTGATTTTTATGCTGTAGAACGCTCTTCTGTGGGACATTGTGCTCCTCTGTGCTCTAGTATATTCTACTGGCTCTGGAGTGGCCAGCAGTATTGGCCTTGACACGTTAGCCTTTGTTATGCTGCGTTTGGTTCGGATAGTATAACCCTCCTTTTGTGCTGTCGG
>NW_016995020.1:0-551 GCF_001483705.2 Eufriesea mexicana | reverse complement strand
CTTACTGGAAAATTCATTTTTATTGACATTTTCGACTCATATCGTGGTGAGCTAATTTTGTTGAATAAATAAGGAGGAAAGATTCTATTGTCATGGCATAGCCGTTGCAATGCAATAGAATCTGTCTTGACTTCTTGACAATTCAATTTTGTTGACATTCTCGACTAATATCGTGGTGATATAATTTTGTTGCCTAAATAAGGAGGAAAGATTCTGTTGGCATGCTATAGCCATTGCAATGCTATAGAATCTGACTGGAAAATTGAATTTTATTGACATTTTCGACTAATATCGTGATGAGCTAATTTCGTTGCATAAATAAGAAGGAAAGACACTATTGGCATGCAATAGCCATTGCAATGCTAAATAATCTGATTGGAAAATTCAATTTTGTTGACAGTTTCGACTAATATCGTGGTGAGCTAATTTTGGTGCATTAATGAGGAGGAAAAATACTATTTGCGTGCTATAGCCATTACAGTGATATGGAATCTTACTGGAAAATTCAATTTTATTGACATTTTCGACTAATATCGTGGTGAGCTAGTTTT
>NW_016995019.1:0-413 GCF_001483705.2 Eufriesea mexicana | reverse complement strand
GATAAGATTAGGGTATCTTCAGCTTTTGTGCCTAGCAATTCAGTGCGGCGAGTTTCTGCGCTGCCCTGTGCTCCTGCATATTTTGCTTTGTTCTGGGTATTTCAACAAAAGTGGCCTAGGCACGTCAGGTTGATTTAAGTTACGATTCCTTGTGTTATGTGTGGCTAGGTTTGGATAGGATAGCTTTGACTTTTGCGATGTACGCTGCTATTCTGTGGATTTCTGCGCTCTACTGCGATCTAATGTACACAGCGTTGATCTGGGAGTGCTTGAAATGTTGGCCGCACCATGTTTGGTTTTGTTATTTCTCGTTTGGTTAGGCTAGGTTTGTTTGGGTGTGGTTGGCATAACTTTGACTTTTGTACTCTACACAGCCGTCATATGGTCCTCTGCGTGCTACTCTCCTCTCGTGT
>NW_016995018.1:0-465 GCF_001483705.2 Eufriesea mexicana | reverse complement strand
ACAATAGCGGCCTCGGCGTGTTAAGCTGGGGCTGGTTACGTTTGGCTTGCATAGGTTTGGCTAGGTTTGGTTATGGCAGCCGTGACTCTTGTGCTCTACACTGCTATTCTGTGGATTCCTGCCACCTACTATGCCCTAGTATGTTCGGCTTGGTTCTGTGGGGGCAAGCAACGGCGGTAGCGTCACGTCGGGCTGGGTTATGTTGCGTTTGGTTATGTTACGTTAGGTTAGGTTAGGAGAGTATATCTTTGTCTTCTGTGCTATACACGACTATTCGGTGGACTTCTGCGCTCTGCTGTGCCCCAGTATGTTCTCCTTGGCTCCGCGGATGCCAGTAAAAGCGGTATCAGCACGCTAGTATGTTATATGTTACGTTTGGCTGGGTTACGTTTGCTTCGGCTTGTTTTTGCATTTCTTTGTCCTTTATGCTATACACTGCCATTCTATTGGCTCCTGCTCTCCGCT
>NW_016995017.1:1654-1971 GCF_001483705.2 Eufriesea mexicana | reverse complement strand
TGTACGAATGTATGGATGTCCGGTTGCATGGATGTATGGATGTGTGGGTGGATGAATGGATGTATGGATGGACGGAAGAACGGATGTATGTATGGATGCTTGTTTGGATAAACGTATGGATGTATGGATGGATGTATGTAAGAATGTATGTATGGCTGTATGTATGGATGAATGTATGGGTGTATGTATGGATATGTGTATTGACGTGTGTATGGCTGCATGAAAGGATGGATGGATTAGTGGATGGATGTACGGATGGAAGGATGTAAGTATCGAAGGATGTATGGATGGGTGGATGTTTGGTTGGATGGATGTAA
>NW_016995017.1:0-345 GCF_001483705.2 Eufriesea mexicana | reverse complement strand
GTATGTATGGATGGATGTATGGATAGATGGATGGATGGATGTATGGATGTATGGGTGGATGGGTGCATGAATGTGTGGTTGTATGATTGGTTCGACGTACGGATGGATGTGTGTACGAATGGACGGAAGGGTGGCTGGCCGGATGATTGGATGATCGGACGGATGGATGGATGGATGGATGGATGGACGAATGAATGGATGGGTGGGTGTTTGGATGTATGGATGTATGCGTACATCTATGAACGAATGTATGTATTTATGTATGCATACGTGTATGGAAGTGCATATGTATGAATGATTGTATGGGCGTATGTATGGCCGTATGTATGGATGCGTGTATTTGTG
>NW_016995016.1:0-985 GCF_001483705.2 Eufriesea mexicana | reverse complement strand
TCACTGACGATTTATGTTCCACAGTAGTTCAAGAATAATCTATGTATGCCTCAGCTATGGCTAAAGATATTTTCAAAACGCTGTACGGTAGGAGTTACATCAACCTACACAGCACTGTGACCGTTGGAATAATTTGTTCAGTGATGACTTCGACTCTAGGGCAGTTCTATGAAGACAACGGACTGACCCATTATCGCTCGTGATATTGACAATTAACGAAGGAGTTCTGACGACAGCCACCGTCGCATTACTGTTGCGGTTGGACTGATTTGTTAACTGATAACACAAATTTAATAGCAATTAAAGACTAACCAATGTATTGTACTGTTATGGATAGAGATATTTTGCATTTGACTGTGCGATACTTAGTACATCCATCTGGAGACCACTCTAGACGTTGTATTAACCTGTACACTGATGATTTTGTTTCTATAGCAATTCTAGAATGACAAAAGTCAGATCCGTCGTAGCTCAAGGTATTAAACATTGACGAAACAGTTCTGAGTACAGCCATCATAATAGTACATTAGCCGCTGCACTAATCTGTTCACTGATTATTTATATTTAGCAAGAATTCGAAAATATTCGGTACATAGTACGATTATTCCTAGAGATGTTTACAGGTGACAGAGCGGTATTTAGTGCGTACATCTAGAGAGCATTGTAGACGTAGGATTAACATGTACGATTATAACTTGCATTTTATAGCAATTCTAGAATGACAGAAGACGGACGTGTCATAGCTCGATATAATACCAATTGACATGGCAGTACTGAGATCAGCCATCATACACTACCGCAGCAGTTGTATTAATCTGCTCTCTGTCGATTTGAATTTCACAGAATTTCCAGATCGATCTATGTGTACCCCAGTTATAGATAGAGATATCTGAAATTCCCGGTACGGAAGTTGGTGCATCCACAAACAGAGCATATTAACCATTGGAATAATCCGAGCATTCACGTTTTATACAATATTACACCT
>NW_016995015.1:0-605 GCF_001483705.2 Eufriesea mexicana | reverse complement strand
CTCCCTAACCTAACCCAACAAACCGTAACATAGCGCAAACTGCCTAGGCGCGAAAACTATTACAGCCCGCCCAAGATCCAAGCAGATCAAGTTAGAGCACAGTGGTGGGCAGAAATCCATCAAATAGTAGCGTATGGCACAAAAGGCTAAGCTACTCTACTTATACTAACCTAACCAAACGTAACATAAGCAAGCGTGGCTAAGCTCAACCTAACGTGCCATGACCACTACTGCTGACCTCCTCAGAGCCAAGCAGAATGTAGTAGAGCATAGTAGATCACAGAAATCCACCGAATAACAGTGTGCAGCACGAAAGTCAGAGCTAAACTAACCAAACTCGACCTAACCTAACGTGGCCAAACGTAACATAACTCCACCTTACGTGCCACGATCACTATTGCTCGTATGCCCAGAGTCGAGCAGAGTATATTAAAGCAACGTAGAGCGCAGAAATCCAACAAATAGCAGTGTACAGCATGGAGGTCAAATCTACCCTATCCTAATTTAACCAAGCTTAACATAACCAAACGGAATATAGCTCCACATAACGTGCCGCGGCCACTATTGCTGGCCCTACCAGAGTCGAGCAGTATATAGTGGAGCAC
>NW_016995014.1:0-517 GCF_001483705.2 Eufriesea mexicana | reverse complement strand
AATACTATCCGAACAATCCTAACCAAACGTAACGAAACGTAACCTAGCTCAACCTATCGTGCCTAGACCACTACTATTGGCCACCCTAGAGCCAGGCAGGGCATGTTAGAGCACAATAGAGCGCAGAAATCCAGTGTATAGCAGTGTATAGCACAAAAGTCAAAGCAGCAGCTGTGCTCCCAACCTAGCCAAATGTGACATGTACAAACGAGCCTAGCTCAACCTATCATGACGAGACCAGTATTGCAGGCCTGCGCAGGGCGAAGCGGAGTGTACTAGAGCACAGTAGTACGCTGAAACCCACGGCATTGCAGTGAAGAGCACAAAAGTCGATGACAACCTAGCCTGACGTGACCTAACGTACCCTAGCCAAAAGTAACCTAACTAAGCCTAACGTGCCGCCAACACTATTGCTGGCCTCCCCAGATCCAGCGGAACACGTTAGTGGAGAGTAGATTGCAGAAATACATATAATTGCTGTGTATATCCGAAAAGTCCAAGCTACCCAAGCCTATGT
>NW_016995013.1:0-326 GCF_001483705.2 Eufriesea mexicana | reverse complement strand
TTGCTCACCGCGATATTAGCCGAAAATGTCAATAAAATTGGACTTTTCAGATAGATACTATGGCAATGCATTTTCTATAGCAAACCAATATTATCTTTCTTCCTTATTCGCGCAGAAAAGACTTCCCACCGCGATATTTGTCAAAAATGTCATCAGAATTGAACTTTTCCGTGAAATCCTAGTACAATGCAATGGCTATTGCTAGCCGATAGTATCTTTCCACCATATTTAAGCAGAACAGCTTGCTCACAACGATATTTGTAGAAAATGTCAATAAAATTGGACTTTACAGTGAGATTCTATTTCAATGCATTGGCTATAGCAAA
>NW_016995012.1:0-1870 GCF_001483705.2 Eufriesea mexicana | reverse complement strand
TTTGTGCTACACGCTGCTTTTCGGTGGATTCCTGCGCTCTACAATCCTCTACTATGCTCTGCTCGACTCTGAGGTGACCAGCAATGGTGGTTTCGGCACGAAGCTTATAGTCAGGTTATGTTCGTTTATGTTACGTTTGTTTGTGTCAGGTGAGGATAGCACTGACTCTTCCGCCATAAACTTCCGTCTAAATGGGCTTGTGCGCTGTACCCTCCTCTAATATGTCCTGCTTGGCGATGCGGACGCCAGCAATGGTGGTCTAGGCAAGTTAGGTTCGATTAGCTTATGCCTGTCTATGTTGCGTTTTGCCAGGTTAGGATAGGATAACTCCGACTTTTGCGCTAAGCGCTACTTTTCGGTGGATATCTTCCATCTAGATTGCTCTCTGTACCCTTCTCGTCCCTTGGGAGGCCAGCAATAGTGGTCGCTGCACGACAGGTTGAGGCACACTACGTTAGGTTGGCTTAGACTTGGTTAGGTTAGGAGATGGTTGCTTCGACCTCTGTGCTGTATACTGCTTTTCGTTGTATTCCGGGGATATGCTGTCTGCTAGTATGCTCTGCTTGTCTCTAGGGAGGCCAGTAATAGTGGTCTCGGCATGACAGGTTGAGTCAGGTTGCGTTCAGCTAGTTTATCTTTGTTTCGGGCAGGTTATGGTGGCAATGATTTTCTTGGTACGGCCCGCTGTTCGGTGCATTTTGCGATCTACTGTGCTCTAATTTGGCCTGCTCGACCCTGAGGAGGACAGCAATAGTGTTCGCTGCACGTTAGGTTGAGTCAGGTTATGTTTGGACTGGTTAGGTTATTCTGGGTTAGGTTAGGATGGCTTTGACTCTTCTGCCATACATTGCCGTTCTTTGGATTTCTGCGCTCTACTCACCTTCGTCATGTTCTGCTTGGCGATGGGGAGGCCAGCAATAGTGGCTTAGGCACGTTAGGTTGGATTTGGTTAGTCCGGTTATGATACGTTTGGTCATGTTGGGACACGATAACTTTTACTTTTGTGCCGTACACTGCTATCCGGTGGATTACTTCGTACCTCATTGCTATACTATTCGCTGCCCGCCTATGGGATGGCCAGCAATAGTGGTCGTGACACGGCAGCTTAAGTTAGGTAACGTTTGGTTATGCCAGGTTCCGTTATGTTTGGTTATAATGGCTTTGCCTTTTGTGCTGTACGCATATATTCGCAGGATTTCTGCGCCCTACTGTGCTCTAATATGTTCCCCTTGGCCCTGGGGTGGCCAGCAACGGTGGTCGCGTCACGTTAGATTTATATAGGTTACGATTGGTTACGTTATGATTGGTTAGTTCAGCAGAGGCAGGCTTTGACTTTCGCGCTATTCGCTGCTACATAGTGGCTCTCTGCACTCTACTGCGCCCTAGCATATTCTGCCTGGCTCTGGGGATTCCAGCAGTATTGGCCTCGGCACGTCAGATTAAATTAAGGTACGTCTGATTATGTTATTTTTGGTCAGATGGGCATACGGTAGATCTGACACAGGCGCTCTACACTGCTATTCGGCTGATTTCTGCGCTCTACAGCTGTATAATATGCTCTGCCTTGCTCGGGTATGGCGGCAATAGTGGTTTCGGCACGTGAGATTGTGTTATTTTACGTTTGGTTGGGTTAGGTTAATCTGGGTTATGTTAGAAGAGTTTCGACTATCCTGTGACACATTGCCATTCTTTGGACGTCTGCGCTCTACTCTCCTTTACTATGCTCTGCTTGGAGATGGGGAGTCCAGCAATAGCGGTCTAGCCGGGATTGGTTTGATTTGGTTGTGTTTCGTTATGTCACGTTTGGTTATGTTAGGATCGGATAACATTGACTTCTGCGCCGCACACTGCTATTCGGTGGACTTCTGCG
>NW_016995011.1:0-592 GCF_001483705.2 Eufriesea mexicana | reverse complement strand
GGATTTCTGCGCTCCATTGTTCTCTTCTTTCCTGTGCTCGGCTTTGGGATGGCCAGAAATAGTTGCCGTAACACTATTGCTTGGGTTAGGTTACGTTTGGTTAGGCCAGGTTGTGCTAGGTTTGGTTCTGATGACTTTAAAGTTTGTGCTGTGCACTGATAGACGTTGCATTTCCGCCCTCTACTATGCTCTAGTATGTTCTGCTTGTCACTGGGGAGGCCAGAAATTTTCGTCTCGTCTCGCTAAGTTTAGCTAGTCCTCGTTTGGATTGGTGATGTTAGGTCATGTTTGGATCGGATATATCTGACTTTTTGCTATATTCTGCTATTTGGTGTTTACCTGCGCTCTACTGTGGTCCATTATATTCCACTTAGCTCTGGTGGGGCCAGCAATAGTGGTGACCGCACGCTAGTTCGAGTATGGTTACGCTAGCAATATCACAATTGGTTAAGCTAGGATAGGATATCTATGACTTTTGTGCTGTTCATTAATATTCGGTGGCTCTCTCCATTTCACTGTGCTCTAATAAACCTTGCTTTGTTCTGGGGTGGCCAGAAATGGTGGCTGCGGCGCTTTAGGCATTGTTAGGCTA
>NW_016995010.1:0-336 GCF_001483705.2 Eufriesea mexicana | reverse complement strand
CGATCTATTCACCATGCTATAAGAGGTTATAGATTTCGAATAGACCTATTCTCCGTCAACTTGGTGGCTGTACTTGCCATTAGATTGAAGGCGTTTGGCGACCTAATCGCCAACCTATGACATATTATAGGTTTTGCATAGACCTATTCTCTGGCAAGTAGATGGCTGCACTTGCCATTGGATTGAAGGCGTTAGGCGATCTATTCACCCAGATAAAACACGTTATAGATTTTGAATAGACTTACTATCTGGCAAGGAGATGGCTGTACTTGGCATTGGATTGAAGGCGTTAGGCGACCTATTCTCCAAGCTATGACATATTATAGTTTTTGAATA
>NW_016995009.1:0-1248 GCF_001483705.2 Eufriesea mexicana | reverse complement strand
ACATTGACACTTTATATTACAATAATACATATCTAGTAGCAAATTGAAAATAGAAAATCACTGGTTAAATGAATCATTAAGTTAAACAAATTTTAACAGCTCTAATAAATTATTTCTCTGATACTAAATACATTGACTGCTCATAGAATTTCTACTACATGCACTGTACTTATTTACACAAATTTTATACAAAAGTCTTTTCTACTTAAATTTTTCTTCTCAACATTTTCTCTTGTACAAAATCACATCCAAATTCAGCATGATATAATAATACCTATCTCACATATTCTTTTTATTTATAAATTATTATAATCTTCCACAAAATTTTACGAAACCTAGGATAAACATAATAATCCTTAAATAGTAATTATTAAAGACTGAAAATTACTATTTATAGAATCATTCAAAAATTCCAACAAAAAATCTTTTCCAGAATTTTATAAAACCACATTTAACCCAAAACACCACAAACATAATAGCACTTATTTAATAGTACCCTAAAACCAAAACACACTGTAACACTGGGAACATAATCCAAAAACCTCACATAATTTCGTCATTCATACATCTCTATCAAAAACCTCTTTCAAAATTTTACAAAATCACGCACAAACCAAATCCTGGCGCAAACATAATAATCCCCAAATAATAATACATTAAAAACAGAAAATCACTAGTTACAAAATCGTTCCAAAATTCAAAGAAATAGACTTTTCCAATATTTTAATAAATCACATTCCACTCAAACACAATACTACCACCCGGACAATAAAAATTTTACAAAACCTAGCACGAACTCAATAATCCCCAAATAATAATACATTAAATACAGAAAATTCCTATTTACAGAATTTTTCCATAATTTCACGAAAATGTCTTTTCCAAAATTTTAATAAACCACATTCAACTCACACACAATACTACCACCCTGATAATAAAAATTTTACAAAACCCAGCACGAACACAATAATCCCCAAATAATAATACATTAAAAACAGAAAATTCCTAGTTACAGAATTCTTCCAAAATTTCAAGAAAAAGTCTTTTCCAAAATTTTAATAAACCACATTCGATTCACACACAATACTACCACCCTGACAATAAAAATTTTACAAAACCTAACACGAACACAACAATCCCCAAACAATAATACATTAAAAACAGAAAATTCCTAGTTACAGAATCCTTCCAAAATTTCAACAAAAAGTCTTTTCCAAAATTTTAATAAACCACATTCGATTCACACAC
>NW_016995008.1:0-406 GCF_001483705.2 Eufriesea mexicana | reverse complement strand
GAGCAAAGCAGAACTTATTAGTGCACCGTAGATTGCAGAAATGCACCGAATGGCGGTGTACAGCTCAAGAGTTAAAGCCCTTGTTTCATAGCCTAACAAATACTAACAGCGCCAGTCGTAACAGAACCCAACATAACCTACCTCGACCACCATTTCTGGTCGCCCCAGATTCGAGTAGAGCATAGTGGATCACAGTAGAGCTGAAAATTCCACCTAACAACAGTTTACAGCACGAAAGTCAAAGCTATCCTAGCCTAAGACAACGTAACCTAACCCAACGGGGCGTATCCTAACACAGCCTAACATGTCGCGGCCGCTATTGCTGGCATCCAGACGGTCGAGCGGAGCGTAGTAGAACCTTCTAGGGCATAGAAATTCATCGAAGTGCGGTGTATAGCACGAAAGG
>NW_016995007.1:0-497 GCF_001483705.2 Eufriesea mexicana | reverse complement strand
CTGTACTTGCCATTGGATTGAAGGCGTTAGGCGATCTATTCACCAGGCTATAACAGATTATAGCTTTTCAATCTACCTATTGTCTGGCAAGTAGATGGCTAAACTTGCCATTGGATTGAAGGTGTTGCGCGAACTATTCACCAAGCTATAACAGCATATAGATTTTGAATAGATATATCATCTGGCAATTGGATGGCTGTGCTTTTCATTCGATTGGCGGCGTTAGGCGATCTATTCACCAAGCTACGGCAGCTTATAGGCTTTGTATAGACTTATTCTCTGGCAAGTAGATGGCTGTACTTGACATTGGATTGAAGGCGTTAGGCCATCCATTCACCATGCTATAACAGGTTATAGATTTTGAATAGACATTTACTCTGGCAAGTACATCACTGTACTTGCCGATGGATTGAAGGCGTTAGGCGATCTGTTCCCCATGCTATATCATGCTACAGATTTTGAAAAGACCTATTCTCTGGCAAGTAGATGGCTGTACT
>NW_016995006.1:0-294 GCF_001483705.2 Eufriesea mexicana | reverse complement strand
GTTAACCATATGACATACAAGATAGAAATCCTTGATGGTCAAATAAAGATTCAGAAAATGCAGATGGTATAGGTAGACAAAAAAAAAATACAATTAATTTAGGTGATGGCCTCTTATAACAACAAGATATGGAGAATACAGTGAGATTGAAAGGTATGTTGTATTCTGGATCTAAATGAATATTAATATTAGCTGTAAAAGTCAATGATTATCCCTAATGTGTTAAGTTCCAATGAAAGGAGTAGGAAGAAACGCATATTATGCGGAATCAGGAAACGCAAAGGAGGCAGCATA
>NW_016995005.1:0-560 GCF_001483705.2 Eufriesea mexicana | reverse complement strand
GCTGTTCTCTGTTGTTAGGTGGATTTTTGCGCCATACCGTGCGCTGCTGCATTCGGCTTGGCTAAGGGAAGGCCAGCAATAGTGGCCTCTGCAACCTACGTTGGGTCTGGTTACGTTCCGTGTAGGTAGTGTCTGGCTAATTTCGGACAGGGCAGTTATAACTTTTGCACTGAATACTGCATTTCGGCGCGTTTCTGCGACCTACTTCGCTCTAGTTCGTCCTGTTTGGCTCTGTGAGTGGCAGCAATAGCGGTCCCTGCATGTTAGGTTGAGATAGGCTATGTTTCGTTATGTTCTATTGGGCTGGGTTTTGTTTTGGTGACTTTGGATCTTCTGATGCACAATGCGATTCAATGGATTTCTGCGCCCTGCTGTCCACCAATGTGTTCCGCTGGGCTCGTAGGAGGCCAGCAGTAGCGGCTCAGGCACGTTATGCTGGGCCATGTTACGTTTTGTTATGTTACGCTCATTAGGTTAGGAAGGTATTGCTTTAGCTCTAGCGCTATGGTCTGATATTAGGTGGATATCTGCGCCCTACTGTGCTCTAATATATGCAGCTT
>NW_016995004.1:0-603 GCF_001483705.2 Eufriesea mexicana | reverse complement strand
TAGGTTAGGTTTGATTAGGTTAGGTTTGGATTGGTTGGGTTTGGTTATGTTAGGTTATATTAAACTAGGTTAGCTAGGTTTGGTTAGGTCATGTTGGGTTAGGTTTCGTTATGTTAGGTTAGGAAGGGATTGGGTAAGTTGGATTTGGTTATGTTAGGTTTGCTAAATCTTGGTTAGGTTTGACTAGGATAGGCTTTCAAAGTTAGGATAGGTTAGCTTAGGTTAGGTTAGGTTAGGTTAAGTCAGACTAGGTCAGGTCTCATCAGGTCCGGTCAGGCAAGGCCATGTCATGTCAGGTCAGGTCAGCTCAGTTAGTTCATGTCAGGTCAGGACAGTTCAGCCCAGGACATGCCAGGGAATGACAGGTCAGTTCCGGTCACGTCATGTCAGGTCAGGCCATTCCAGGTCGGGTCAGGTGAATTCAGGTCAGGTGAAGTAAGGTCGTCTCAGGGCAGGTCAGGTCAGATCAGGTCAGTACAGATCAGGACTGGTCAGGTCAGGACATGCCAGGGAATGTCGTGTCAGTTCCGGACAGGTCAGGTCAGGCCAGGCCAGGACAGGTAAGGTCCCGACAGGTAAGGTCAATTCAAGTCAGGGCAGGCT
>NW_016995003.1:0-927 GCF_001483705.2 Eufriesea mexicana | reverse complement strand
ATTTTCGACTAATATCGTGGTGAGGTAAGTTTCGTGCATAAATAAGCAGGACAGATTCTATTGAAGCGCTATAGCCGTTGCATTGCTATACGATCTCGCTGGAAAATTTAATTTTACTCACATTTTCGACTAATATCGTGGTGAGCTGACTTTGTTTCTTAAATAAGGAGGAAAGATATTGTTGGCGCGCTATAGCCATTGCAATGCTTTAGAATATGGCTGGAAAAAACAATTTTATTGACATTTTCGGCTAACATCGTGGTGAGCCACCTGTCTTGCATAAATAAGGAGGAATGATACTATTGGCGTGCAATTGCCATTGCAATGCAATAGCATCTGCCTCGAAAATTCAGTTTTATTGACATTTTCGGCTAACATCGTGGTGAGCCACCTGTCTTGCATAAATAAGGAGGAATGATACTATTGGCGTGCAATTGCCATTGCAATGCAATAGCATCTGCCTCGAAAATTCAGTTTTATTGACATTTTCGTCTAATATCACGGGGACCCAACTGCCTTGCAAAAACAAGGCGGAAAGATTCCATTGGCGTGTTATAGCCTTTGCAATGATATAGAATCTGGCTGGAAAATTCAATTTAATTGACCGTTACGACTAATATCGTGGTGAGCCAACTGCCTTGCAAAAATAAGACGGAAAGATTCGATTGGCGTGTTATAGCCTTTGCAATGATATAGAATCTGGCTGGAAAATTCAATTTAATTGACCGTTACGACTAATATCGTGGTGAGCCAACTGCCTTGCAAAAATAAGACGGAAAGATTCGATTGGCGTGTTATAGCCTTTGCAATGCTGAAGAATCTGGCTGCAAAATTCAATTTTATTGACATTTTCGACATATATCGTGGTGAGCCAACTCCCAAGCATACGTAAGGAGGAAGGATTCCATAGGCGTACTATAGCCATTG
>NW_016995002.1:0-344 GCF_001483705.2 Eufriesea mexicana | reverse complement strand
CAAAGATGACTTAACCAAAATTACCCTAGCCTAACATGACCCAGCTTAATCTAACTCAACCGAACCTGCCACGACCGATATTGCTGACCTCTCCGGAGACAAGCAGATGCTAGTAGGGCAATACTGTGCACGGACATCGACCGAATAGCAGTGAACGGCACAAGAGTCAATGATACCCTAACAAAACCTGACCTAACCTAATATAGCAAAGCGTAACTAAAGTAATCCTATCGTGCCAGGGCCGCTATTGCTGGCCACCCCAAAACCGAGTAGAGTATATGAGAGCAACGAAGAGCGTAGAAATCCACCGAATAGCAGCGTATAGCACAAAAGTCAAAGATATC
>NW_016995001.1:0-840 GCF_001483705.2 Eufriesea mexicana | reverse complement strand
ATTAGAGCAATGTAGGGGACAGAGACACCCCGAATAGCAGTGTACAGCATAAAAGTCGAATCTCTCTTATCCTATTCTGACCAATCGTAGCATAACCTAACATAACCTAACTCAACCAAATGCGCCGTGACCGCAATTGCTGCCCTCCACAGAGACAGGGAGAACACACTAGAGTACAGTAGACCGCAGAAATCAAACGTATAGTCGTGTCCGGCACAAAAGTCAAAGCCGTCCTGACCTAACTTAGCGTAACTAAGCTTATCCAAACCTAACCTAACCTCACGTAACATTTCTCGACCAAGCGTGCCACAACCGCCGTTGCTAGCCTCCCCAGAATCATGCAGATGCTAGTAGAGCAATGCAGAGCGCAGAAATCCAGCTAATTGGAGACTATAGCACTAAAGACGAAAGCTATCCCCTCCTGACATAGCCAATCGTAACATAACCAAACCAAACCTAAATCAACCTAACGTGCCGCAAACACCATCACTTGCCTCCACAGATTCAAGCAGATTATATTAGTGCAGGGTAGAACGCAGAAATCCATAGAATCGCAGCTTATATTGGAAACGATCGAGCAACCCTACCCTAACCCCAATATACAGAACATAACCAAACACAGCCTGACACAACCCAACGTGCCGACACCGCTGTTACTGCCTTCGCCAGAGCCAAGCAGGACATACCAGAGCACAGTAGCGCGCAGAAATCCACCGCACAGCTATGTACGGCACGAAAGTTAAAGCTACTCTAACCAAACGTAGCCTAACCCGAACACAACAGAACGCAACCTAACTCAAACTAACGTGCCGAGACCGCTATTGCTGCACGCCCCAGAGC
>NW_016995000.1:0-340 GCF_001483705.2 Eufriesea mexicana | reverse complement strand
ACGTTCTGCGACCGCTATTTCCCGCCTCTCCGAAGTCGAGCAGAGTATAGTTGAGCAATGTAGTCCTCAGAATTCCACCAAATAGCAGTTTATGTTACAAAAGTTGAGGATATCGTAACCAAACCTGACCTAACCTCACTTACCTGAACATAGCATAACTGAACACAACGTGCCGCGACCACTGCTGCAGTGATCCCCAGAGCCAAGCAGAATCCTGTAAAGCACAGTGGATCACAAAGATCCATCGAATAGCAGTGTAAAGCACAAAAGTCAATGCAGCATATCCTAACCAAGCCAAACGTGACAGGTACAAACGTAACATAACTCAAACTAACCTGAC
>NW_016994999.1:0-599 GCF_001483705.2 Eufriesea mexicana | reverse complement strand
ATGGATGGATGGATGGATTGGTGGTTGGAAGTATGGAGGAAATGATGTATGGTTCGATGGATGAACGGATGAATGGATGAATGGATGTATGGATGCATGGATGTATGGATGTGTGTGTGGATGTATGGTGGGGTGGATGGACGGAAGAGTATATGAATGGATGGGGGGATGAACGGTTGCGTGGATGGGTCGAAGGTTGTATGGATGGATGTATGTACGTATGTAAGGATGTGTGTATGGTTGTATGTATGGATGCATGTATGGATCTATGTATGCATGTATGTATGGTTGAATGCATGGATGTATGTATGGATGTACGTTAGAATGTATGCATGGATGTATGTACGGATGAATGTATGCGTGTATGTACGGAACTGTGTATTGATTTGTGTATGGATGCATTTGGATGGATTGGTGGATGGAAGTATGGATGGAAGGACGTATGGATCGATGGATGTATGGATGGGTGGATATTTGGATGACTGGATGTATGGAAGTATGGATGTATGTATGGATGTATGTGTGGATGGATGGCAGTATGGACGGCTGGAAGTGTGGATGGATTGAGGTACGGATGGACGATTGTACGTATGTATGAA
>NW_016994998.1:0-899 GCF_001483705.2 Eufriesea mexicana | reverse complement strand
TTCCATTTTATTGACATTCTCGTCTGACATCATGGTGGGCAAACCTTCTCACATAAATATGGACGAATGATCCTATTGGCGTGCTATATCTGTTGCAATCCATTAGAATCCGACTGGAAAATTCGATTTTATTGACATTTTCGACTAATGCGGTGGTGAGCAGCCTCTCTCGCATAAATAAGGTGGAAAGATTCTATTGGCGAGCTATAGCCGCTGCAATGCAATTGAATATGAGTGGAAATATCAATTTTACAGACATTTTCGACTAATATCGTGGTGAGCAGACTTTCACGAAAAGAAAACGAGGAACGACGCTATTGACTTCCTATAGCCATTGCAATGCAATTGAGTATGGGTGGAAATTTCAATTTCACTGACATTTTCGACTAATATCGTGGTGAGCAAGTATTCTTTCATAAATAAGTAGGAAATGTGTAATTGGTGTGATAAAGCCATTGCTATGGAATACAGCTTGAATGGAAAGCCCAATCTTATTGATATTCTCGACTGATATCGTGGTGGGCACACCTTCTCACATAAATAAGGAGGAAAGATCCTATTGGCGTGCCATAGCTATTGCAATACCTTAGAACCCGACTGGAAAATTCGAATTTACTGACATTTTCGACTAATGTCGTGGTGAGTAGTCTCTCTCGCATAAATAAGGAGGAAAGATTCTATTGGCGAGCTATAGCCATTGCAATACTGTAGAATCAGACTGGAAATTCCAATTTTATTTACATTTTCGACTAATATACTGGTCAGCAAGCTCCCTCGCATAAATGAGGAGGAAAGATTCTATTGGCGTGTAGCAGCCGTTGCAATGCAATAGAATTTGCCTGGAAAGTTCAATTCTATTGACATTTTCGACTGATATCGTGGTGAGCAGTCATTCTCGC
>NW_016994997.1:0-574 GCF_001483705.2 Eufriesea mexicana | reverse complement strand
ACGTCACGTTTCTTTGTGTTATGTTAGGATAGCTCTGACTATAGTGGTGTACCCGGTTATACTGTGGACCTCTGTGCTCTACTGCTCTCTACTGTACTCTGCTTGGCACTGCGGCGTCCAGCAGTAGGTGTCGCGGCTCATACTGAGTGGGCTTTCGTTTGGTTAGTTTATATTTGTTTGGGTTAGTTCTGGGTAGCTTAGTCTTTAATGCTATACACCGCGATTCTATGGATTCCGGCTCTATACTCCGACCTAAAACGTTCTTCTTGCTGGCAGGCCAGCATTAGAGGCCACGTTACGTTAGGTTGATGTACGTTACGTTCGCTTACGCTACGATTTATTTGATTAGGAGGGGCTGGCTATGACTTTTGCTGTACACAGCTGTTCGTCGGATTTTTGCTCTATAATGCTCTCTAATGAGTTCAGCTTGGATGGGGGAGGGCCGGCGATAGTGGAATCGGCACGTCAGGATGAGTTCGATTGCGTTTGGTTAGGTTAGGATATGTTGGATTAGGTTAGGATAGCTTTGACACTTGTGCTATACACTGGAATTCTATCGCCTTCTGCGCTCTAC
>NW_016994996.1:0-657 GCF_001483705.2 Eufriesea mexicana | reverse complement strand
TTACTTTCCAGCAGGATTCTATAGCATTCAATGCCTATAGCACGCCAATAGGATCGTTCCTCCTTATTTATGCAAGAAAGTTAGCTCACCACAATATTTGCCGGAAAAGTCAATGAAATTGAACTTTCAAGCCAGATTCTGCAGCATTGCGACGCCTATAGCAAGTGAATTGTATCAGTCCTCCTTCTTTATGCAAGAAAGTTAGCTCACCACGATGTTAGTCGAAAATATCAATACATTTGAATTTTCCAAACAGATTCCATATCAATGCAATAGCTATTGCAGGCCAATAGTATCTTTCCTCCTTATTTATGCAATAGAGTTAGCTCACCACAATATTAGGCGGAAATGTCAATAAAATAGAGTTTTTTAGCCACGTTCTAAAGCATTGCAAAAGCTACAGCACGCCAATAGAACTTTCCTCCTTGTTTATGCAAGTTTTATGCAAGAAAGTTTGCTCACCACGATATTAGTCGAAAATGTCATCAAAATCGAACTTTCCTGCCAGATTCTATAGCATTGCGACGGCTGTAGCGCGCCAGTAGAATCTACCCTCCATATTTATGCAATGAAGTTAGCTCACCATGATATTAATCGAAAATGTCAATAAATTTGTAGTATCCAACCACACTCTGTATCATTGCAATGGCTGTAGCA